>NW_007259503.1:196374-199993 GCF_000164805.1 Carlito syrichta
ACAAAAAAGTATTTTGCTTGTTAATAGAAAATCCTGCATTAAGTTTTAAAAATAAATTGCATGGTACAACAGAGGAAATGTGGCTTGACAACAGAGTTAACTAAAACCTCCAACTTTTTTGGCAGTAAAGAAATCAGTTTGTGATAACGTTGCCTAAATGTTAATGCAGTCTTAGAATCCAGTCATAGAAACATCATTCCCAAATAATGGGAAGAGGTCATGCACTCTATTTTGCTCAGAACACATCCAGAGTAAAGACTAATTAGAAAACCCGAGCGGTGAGAAGACTGGAAATCATGCCACTGGGGAAAAGGTGAAGGAAATTGGCTCTGACTTGAACTCGGGAAGAGGAGGCGAGAGGAAATTGGATTGTTGGCTTCAAATTCATACAGAGCAGCCTTGTACATTACACCTTACTGACTTGCTCTAAACCAGTCTTGACACACTTGACCCAAAGGTTGTGTTTTATTCTTCAGCTTCAAGATGCATCCTGTAATCTTGTTTTGGGATGAAATGTTAGAAATGTACTTCCATAATGCTGCTTCTCAAAAGTGCATTGCCAATAGATGGACATTACTGGAAAGAAAACTTGGGGGATAAGAATTACCTTTCATAAAAGAAGAATTTGTCGAAGGGCCAGTGGCCTACCTCCAGTCTGGCCAGCACTTTTCACTCTTAAAACAATACTATTGGGACCCCAGGAGTACATTAAAAGAGCAACCCCATGAAAAAGGTCTCATTGCAGATGGTTCACAGCAGCCACCAGAACTCTGCTCAGTACCTCTGGTATGAGCTGCCCCTAAAAGATGGTGTCCAAGTGAAATGCTGAGTCATCCATCAGGCAAGAACCCTAAGAATTGGGTAAGCCTGTTCAAAAGAATGAGAGACACTGAAAAACATTGGGACAATGATAATAAAATAAAATGAATAAAGACAGCAGTTGCCAAGTCGTTTTCAATGTTATTGAACTCCTAATGTATACCAGACACAGAGCTAAGTGTTTTGTGCTCTCACTTATTCTCACATAAATCTATAAGGTGGCCCCTATTATGACCTTTTATAGAGATGGAAACTGAGGCTGAGAGAATCTGAGGACATGTCTGGTAAGTGTGGTAATGAAGATTAGAATGTGGGCTGTCTGACACTGAAGTCTGAACTGCTCCCCAAAGCAAAACAGAGACTGTTGAGGCCCCTGAGGAACGGATAAAGACAGGAATCACATTGACTAGAACACATGAGAGCTTCCTTCAAACTCTGGTAAGAGGCCAGAGTGAATCTGTGCATCCTGGTGTCTTTTGCTGCCATTTCTTAACTTCATACTAAGTACAAAGGGATTTTTAAAAATAATTTTGTATTTCTCTTTAGGGAGACAAATATAACAATTTCCCTCTAGAGAAATCCACATGGTTCTAGAAACTTGTAAGTTGTAGCTAAGACTTAATTCAAACACAACAGTCCTTAAAGAACTATGAAGGTCCGCTCTAAAGAAAAGACATATCATGTATATTTGATAACATATCCATCAAACTTATAGGTTACAAGATATAAAAGCTGTACCTTTAATAATATGATTTCAGCTGTGTTTTAAATAAACATCAAAAATAGATGTAGAAGAGAAAGACTGCAAGAAATTATGACCAAAAATGTTTAAAAATTAGCAGGTGCTAATTATGAAAACATAGAAATGAGAATTTCATCTTTCATGGCAAGAATAAAGCCCTTAAAATCGTAACATAGGTGAAGATACTGTATTTGCTAAAGGCCATTTCATTTACTACCAACTAAACATGGTGAAGAGTATCTCTAGTTCCAGTGCTTCAGTATCACATGGAAAAGTAGGTCTACTTCTTGAGCCCTGAAGCTGAGAAGACTCATAACTCATTTGAAGCCAGTGGACTTCACTAATCATCAGAGAAATGCAGTCAAAGCCACATTGAGATACCCCCTAACTCCAGTAAGAATTGACCGTCATTGATAAAACAAAAGCAACAGATGCTGGGAAGGATTTGGGAAAAAGGAAATGCTTCTATGCTGTTGGTGGGAATGCAAACTAGTTCAACCTCTATGGAAAACAGTGTGGCAATTCATAAAAGAACTAGAAATTGGCCTTCCATGCAACCCAGCAAACCCCCTTCTGGAAATATACCCAGAGGAACTTAAATCACTATTCAAAAACATACCTGCACATGCATGTTTATTGCAGCACTATTTGCAATAGCAAAAAAAATCAGTCGACTGTGTTGCACATCAAGTGAATAAAAAATGGAGCCAACCATGCTGCCCAATGATACTGGATTGGATAAAATAATGTGGTACATATACGTGATGGAATATTATGTAGCTATAAAGAAGTACAAAATTATGGGCTTTGTAGCAACTTGGATGGAATTAGAGTTTATAATACTCAGTGATTTATCACAGGAACAAAGAACTGAGTGCCACATGCTCCCACAAATAAACATATCCTGAATGTTTACCATAATACTATAAGAAAGGTATTGGCAGTAGCTAGAAACTGCCAGGGAAGGGCTTATAATACCAATAAGGGCTTAGCCAGAGGAAGTCATGGGAGCTTTGGAGTGATACTTTACACAATGACAGAGGGCTAGAAATATAGATGTTATACTCATTTCACAGATTTTACAGAGAAATAGAGTAACTCTCTTGGGGAGCACAATTGTATCAGATGTTAGATCAAAGGTCAAATCTGGAGACACTTAATCCAATGTTATTTCCACAATAGCCCTCACTGCCATCAGAAATCACTTCTGATTTCACCACTGAATTAACAAGATTTTAAATTAAGCTGCCTGGTTGTTTGGCAATATATTCTCTTTTCATATGTTGTTGTCCATGTAACTTTTGTATCAGGAGAAAATCTTACAAAAAATGGGACTTAAAAATGCATAATTAGCATTTCCGGCAAGATGGCGATGGGGCAGTCTGGTCTATGAAACCCTCTGCAAAGGAGAACACAGAGGGTCTCTGGCTCTCTCCCCGGGGGCTGCAGATCCCAACATCGGCAGCCTGCTCTTCACACGGAGCTTGGCTGTCACCACCGCTGGAGCATCACAGCAGTCTGGACAGCCACTGCAGCTGCAGACACAGCAGCCACCGTGCCACCATGGCCTCTGTGGTGGCCATAACGCATCACGCCACCCGTGCCTGAGGCAATACACGACGTCAGTCCTTGAAGCCCCTGCAGGCAAGATCTGCTGGGATCACTGCCACCTCTGTTGCCACCATGACATCCTGCCAGCCGTGGGTCTCCTCCCATGTGCCCTGAGGCAGGCTCCCATCTCTGGCCTCTGCCTAACTCCTGTCCGGCTCCACCCCCTCTGGGGCAAGCAGCTGAGATAGCACCACCTGCTGGCAATTCAAGGTAACAACACCGACACAGGAGAAACAAGCTTGAAAAACAGACACAGGCCAGATTTGAGTGGTGAACTGAGGGTGATATGAACTGTCCTTCACAGCTGGCCAGGGGCAACTGACACTAACTGCGAACTAATTTACCAGCTTGAAAAGACACATAGAAATCAGAGCTGAAAGGACACTGGACTTAAACAAAAAGTCTCAGAGTGTGCTCGATTGGTTCTGTTAGTTTAATGACTTAATT
>NW_007259503.1:200293-200932 GCF_000164805.1 Carlito syrichta
TAGTCTATTGTTTTTATCTGTTTCAGTTTAGGTCTCTCTCTCCATTTGTTGGTACACTCATCTGTTTCCCCCCTTTCTCCTCTCTCACTCCACCCCCTACTTCCCCCCACTGTCTCCCCATTCTCTTCCCTCTGCTAACCACATTTTATTTCAGGGAGTAAATCTACAGCCCCACTGCATGGACAGATTCCAAGGCAGTGGGAAGTGGGTTTCAGATTATCCATACACCTGTCGGCAAATACCAGGACCCGCAGATAGATTTTGAATCACAGCTCCCCCCTTAAGTAAATCTCAAAACTGCAAAAAGGACCATCCTCAACCTACAGTGCAACTCCAGAATTGAACAAAGTAAGAGGGCATACATAAAGAATAGGAGATTGAAGAAACAGAAGTAAAAGCAATCCCTCTACCCCTGAATAACAGAATTAAAGAAAACGGTGACGTGGAGGGAAGGAAAAAGTAGGGAGGGAAAAAAAACGCGCAAATGAAGAAAAACCAAAAGAAGAATACAGGTCTCACACAGACCCCTGGGAGATTAGACACTGAGAAAACAGATTCTGGAACACAAACAATGAAGAGCCCCCAGAATGACTGGTCACATGCAGCAAACCCAGACATCAAGACATTAATAGAGAGAAG
>NW_007259503.1:200952-203324 GCF_000164805.1 Carlito syrichta
AGAAGCTCAAAAAGACAGAAAAAAACCTTCAAGAGATGAATGATCACTTCAAGAGACCGAACCGAAGAGTAATTGGCCTTCCTGAGGCAGAGAGAGAAACAGAAGCCACACTGGAACAAACATTTCATCAAATCATTCAAGAAAACTTCCCTCATTTCACCAAGGATGAAAAAATTCAAACATAAGAGATTTAGAGAACCCCTGCAAGAAAACAAATGAGAATACCAACTCCCAGATATATAAAAATTCGCCTAAACAAAGTAGGTATAAAAGAAAAAATTCTAAAAGCTGCAAGAGAAAAAGGTCAGACTATGTACCAGGGAAAACCAATTAGAATAGCAGCAGATGTATCTACAGAAACCCTCCAGGCTAGGAGAGCTTGGAGCCCTATCTTCAAAGTTCTAAAAGATAAACAATATCAACTGAGAATAACCTACCCAGCCAAGCTAAGCTTCATCAGTGAGGGAGAGTTGAAATCTTTCCCAGATATTCAATCCCTAAGAACCTACACTGCCACCAGACCACCTCTACAAGAAACACTTAAGAAAGTATTGAACACAGAAGAAAAGGAGAAAAGAACAACAACGTTCTTCCCAAGAGTACAGGCAAATGATTAAAAACACATGATCCAACTCTAAAACCATAAGAAAGACAACACACAAACAGGAAGAAAAACAACTCTGAAAGAACATTATGATAGGGAACAACTCTCACATTTCAATAATTAGTTTGAATGTGAATGGACTAAATGCACCACTGAAAAGACATAGAATGGCAAAATGGATAAAATATCACCAGGCAACAATCTATTGCCTTCAAGAGACTCACCTCACTAGAAAGAACACTCACAGACTCAAAGTAAAAGGATGGGAAACATATTTTCAGGTGAGTGGAACACAAAAGAAAGGCAGAGTTGCAATCTTGATCTCATACAAAATACTCTTTAACCTATCAAAAATTTAAAAAGATGCAGAAGGCCACTACATAATGATGAAAGAGTCAATCCATCAACAAGAAATATCCATCCTAAACGTATATGCACCAAACATAGGAGCACCAACTTTCATAAAGCAGCTCCTAGGTAAAGTAAAAAAAGATATCGACTCCAATACCATCATAGCTGGGGACTTTAATACCCCTCTCACAACCCTAGACAGATCATCAGGAAAAAAAATCAGCAACGAGATCCGAAACCTCAATGTGACACTTGATCAAATGGACTTAATTGATAGCTACAGAACCCTCCATCCAAAGACCACAGAATACACATTCTACTCATCACCACATGGAATGTGCTCTAAGATCGACCACATACTTGAACATAAATCAAGCATAAGCAAATTTAAAAGGACTGAAATTTTACCATACCTTCTTGGACCACAGTGGAATAAAAATAATCATTAACAACAACAAGGTCCCCCCAAAACCCACAAAGACATGGACACTAAACAGCATGATGCTAAACAACTCCTGGGTTGTTGATGAAATCAAAACAGACATTAAAAGATACCTGGAAACAAATGAAAATGAAGAAACATCTTACCAAAATCTCTGGGACACCATGAAAGCTGTAGTAAGAGGAGAATTTATATCCCTACAAACGCACATGAAGAAAATGGAAGGATCACAAATTGACGGCCTAAGAAGTCACCCAAAAAAGCTGGAAAAGCAAGACCACAAAAACCCTAATTTCAGCAGAAGAATCCAGATTACCAAAATAAAAACCCAAATCCAGGACATAGAAAACAAAAAGATAATACAAAAATCAATGAAACAAAAAGCTGGTTCTTCCAAAGGATAAACAAGATCAATGGTTCCCTAGCTAGACTGACCAAGAAAAAGAGAGAAAAAGCCCAAATAAACACAATCAGAAACACAAAAGATGAAGTCACATCTGACCCTGAAGAAATACAAAAGATCATTAGAGACAACTATGTACACTTATATGGAAACAAACTTGAAACCTTTTCAGAAATGGAGGACTTTCTGTCATCACACAATCCGCCTAGGTTGAAACAAGAAGAAATCGAGACCCTAAGTAGACAAATAACAATCATGGAAATTGACTACATAATAAGAAAACTACCTACAAAAAAAATCCCTGGACCAGATGACTTTCCAGCAGAATTCTACAAGACATTTAAGGAGGAGCTGATACCAATCCTACTGAAGATATTCCAGGTGATTGAGAAAGACGGAACTCTCCCAAAATCATTTTATGAAGCTAACATCATATTGATACCCAAGCCACGTAAAGACCCAAAAAAGAAAGAGAACTACAGGCCAATATCTTTGATGAACATAGATGCTAAAATTCTCAACAAGATCCTAGCAAACCGGATTCAACAACACATCTCAAAAATCATCCATCA
>NW_007259503.1:204758-233585 GCF_000164805.1 Carlito syrichta
AGCTTCTGCAAAGTCAAAGAAACCATCAAGAAAGCAGGGAGACAGCCTACAGACTGGGAAGAAGTATTCGCCAACTCCAGGTCTGACAAAGGCTTAACATCTCAGATCTACAAGGAACTGAAACGTGCTGAAAAGAAAAAAACAAACAACCCCATTATAAAATGGGCAAAAGATATGAACAGACACTTCTCAAATGAAGACATCTGAGGAGTCAACAGACACATAAAAAATTTTCAACCTCACTAATCATCAGGGAGATGCAAATCAAAACCACACTGAGATACCACCTAACTCCAGTCATAATGGTAATTATCAATAACTCAAAAAATAACAGCTGCTGGAGAGGGTGTGGCGAAAAGGGAACACTTCTACACTGTTGGTGGGAGTGCAAACTAGTGCAATCTCTGTGGAAAACAGTATGGTGATTCCTAAAAGCTCTAAATACTGACCTCCCATATGACCCCACAATCCCCTACTGGGAATATACCCTGAAGAACTCAAGTCACTCTATAAGAAAGATACCTGCACATGTATGTTTATCGCAGCATTGTTCACAATAGCAAGAACCTGGAAGCAACCATGCAGTCCATCAAAAGAGGACTGGATTTAAAAAATGTGGTACATATACATGATGGAATACTACGCAGCCATAAAAAAGAATAAAATCATGAATTTTGCGGCAACCTGGATGGAACTAGAGTCTATAATACTGAGTGATCTCTCACAGAAACAAAGATCTGAGTATCACATGTTCTCACTCATATAGTGGACCTTGAACATCCAATGTAATACTATAAGAAAATGTCTGACAGTGGTGGGAAACTATGGGGGGGAGGGGAAGGGAGATGGGATTAACGGTAGTAAATATCTGTCTGGGGATGGGGAGACACCTCTTATCAACAAGGGTGCCTGAACAAAGCATATTTGTATACCTAACCCTTAACTATACCCCACAATATCATAATAAAAAATATTGATTTAAAAAACCACATAATTATCTTAGTTTTTCCATACTTCTTTCTCCAAAAGAGATTCATGTCAGTAATTCATAACTCTTCATTTTACCTTTACTATGATTCTAATTAGTCTCTATTAATTTTTTAAAGCAAGAAATTCACTTCTCATTTTTTATTGGAAAATATGGTGAAGAACTTCAAGATTAAAAATGACTTCAGCCAGGCTCGGGTGGCTCAGCCTGTAATCCCGTGCTTTGGGAGGCTGAGGTGAGTGGATTGCCTGAGCCCGCGGGTTCGAGACCCACCTGGGCAACTTGGTGAGACCTCATCTCTACAATAAATAAAAAAATTACCTGGACGCGGTAGTGCGCACCTGTAGTTCCAGATACTTGGAAGGCTGAGGTGGAAAGATTGCCGGAACCCAGCAGGTCGAGGCTGCGGTGACCGGGAGTGGCTTCTGCACTCCATTCTGGGCGACGTAGTGGGACTCCAACTCAAAAAAAAAAAATGACCTCAATGGAATATATTAAATAAGACATAAAAAGGCTGGACTTTAACAAACATCATTAAAAGAAAACTGCAAACCAAAATGTGTGATATTGCTCTGTTGATTTCTTCCTTCCTTGATTCCCTGTTTAGGAAAAAGGAGTAGGCAAAGTGGAAGTTCTTTAAGAGGACTATGTTTAAGCAGAGTGAAGCACAGTTTTGTTATGACAGTTTGGTGAACATCAACAGAGGTGGAGCAGAGAAAAGTGGAAAAAGTAAGAAAGAAATGCTATAGACTCAGAATAAAAGGTGAAAGACTTCAACCCTATATTTTGACTTTTTACTTTAAATAATTACAGGCTGAACAAATACACACACACACACACACACACACATATATGTAAGTGTATGTGTATTTGGTAGAATTTTAGAGGTGACTTCGCTCTCTAAGTTATTTTTAAACCTCTTAATTTGATGGATGAGAATATAGATAATTGTAATGATGTGTCCAAAGTCACACAGCTAATTCCTATAATCCTGCGCCTTGGGAGGCTGAGGTGAGTGAATTGCCTGAGCCCGCGGGTTTGAGACCCACCTGGGCAACTTGGTGAGACCCCATTTCAACAATAAAATAAAAAAAAATTAGCCAGGCGTGGTAGCGCACGCCTGTAATTCCAGCTACTTGGAAGGCTGAGGCTGTGGTGGCTGGGAGCAGCCACTGCACTCCAGTCTGAGTGACTGAGTGAGACTCCAACTCGAAAAAAAAAAGAAGAAGAAGAATAGATTTCATTCTCAGACTGGGGTTCTTTCTATGTAACCTACATCTGGTCTATTTCTATGACTAGAAAATCCTCTATCTCTGCTTCCAATCCTGGTATGGGGCTGTGGGCAACCAGGACTCAGTATCTCATGCCCTGAAGTGAAGCTCTTGGACTGCCTCACACCCTGTGTAGTGACCAAGAGTTCTTCTTACCCATATCACAAAGGTTTTTGTTTTTTTCCACCAGTATCTAGCACAGTGCCCAGCATAGTAGAAGTTTGATAACTATTTGCTTGAAGGGTTAAAAAGTAATATAGTTCTGCCATATATATTAATGTTTGACTGAATATTTGATACTAACTAATGGCAAAGAAATTAGATTATGACCAAGACCAAGCTGTTTAAATTGCTGCCTATAAATATTATCTTCTACATTCCTGGATTTCCTTCATCTCTAGCTGTGAGTCCTTCTACATGTATTTTGAAGGAAAGACTGAAACTCAGTGATAATACAAAAAGAATATTAAGATGCAGTAGCTCTAGCCCAATAAGCAAAAGCAAACTCCACACTAAAAAAATGCTTATGGACTTCACAGCTCACTGAAGATGTACTAATGTAATGAGAGTATATAGAGTGTATATGCAAAAGGAAAAGAAAAACAAGCATCCTGTCAACTATTTCCTTTAGCTGATTTTATGTCAAACAGATAAAAATTAGGCTAAACCCATATTTACTCTGTATGTCTCTCAGATCTCTATCTCCTAAGTCAGCTTTAAATGGCTAGAGCATTCAACATAGAGTTCTTACCAAGAAGAGAAGTCACAAAAATTCCACACAAAAAAACCAACCCTAGCAACACAAATACATTCTGAGTTTTTGTTTAATAGTAATTGTATTTTTTTCTGAATTGTCTTGACATATTTATACTTGTAATTAGCACATTATAATGTGCAATTACTTGAAGAAGATGAGAAAGTGGTTTTCCCAAATCCAATATACAAAATCTAATATTTTCCATCTTATTATTACAGAAAGAAATATTACTTATACAACCTGCATTATATCAAAGTAATGGATTCTGCAACATCTCCAAGTAGGTGAAAAAGTCTTCGGGGAAAAAGTGGGAGTATAAAAGTATAATGGAAGAGCTATGGTGATTACATTTCCAGGATAAGACATTTTCCTTTCTCTAAGTCAACAGAAGCAAGATTATGCATTTCTAGGAAGAATGAATCTCTTTTACATCTGCCAATGGCTTGCCTAAACAGAGTAAATCTTTTTACTTACCTTAAGCTTGCAGTCACATGTCCATGTAATTAAGCCAGGAGAAATGCCCCAGTGGAACACAGTCAAGTAGGAGATTATGGCAGATCTTAACAAAGTCGCTGGCTTCTGAATGCCTGGCTAGCTTTGCTGCACTGCTTTGCCTTTACCTTGACTTCTTTGTTCCACTTCTTGTCTATTTCCTCTTTATCATGCCTCGTCTTAGCCTTTATTTTCCATGTTCGAGATTATTCTTTATCACCTTGATCATGAGCCCATGGCTACTTGGTCTAATTTAGAGGGTACAAGGAACTATTTGTATGAAATCTTTTTTATTCCCTGATATCAGTGTCAAACATCAGAGTTGCTAGCCCCAGTCATTCTTACATTGCCTTAAGGAAAGTCAGCAAACCATTCATTAATTATAAGTGGCTCTTAATGGAATATCATGAAGTGAGTTCTTTCCAAAAGGTTTTCAATTTACTTTGTCCAGATACATCAAATAAATCATTATCTATGGCAGATATAGCCTTAAGAAATGTGTCTATTAAATAAAACAACTTTTGCAAACTAAGAAACAGAAAACCAAGCACCACATGTTCTCACTAGTGTGGGAGATAAAAGGTCACAAAGATGGAAATAATAGACACTGGGGATACCAATTATAGGGGAGGTGGAAAGAGAGTTTAGGGTTCAGATATTACCTATAAGGTAAAATGTTCACTTTCTGGGGAATGGGCCATCAGAGACCCAATTCCCACCACTACCCAATATGTCCAAGTAATGAACAGGCATGTGCACCCTCGAATCCAAAGTAAAGATGAAAAAAAGTCTAAATTACTTTTTGTCAATGGGCTGCAGAATGGATATTGTGTTAACAGTTGTGAAAACCTCCTTTTATATCTCCAGCAGAGCTATGAGATGAGTAGGTGCTTTGTCAATGAGGGGTAATATTATGAAATAAATATTTTTTTTGAGCAGTAGGTCTCAACAATGAGCTTAAAATACTTAGTAAGCCATATTGTAAACAGATACCGTTACTAGGGATTTGTTGTTTCATTTCTAAAGAACAAGTCATTAATTCTAGGGGCCCTAGGATTTGGGGAATGATAAATGTGAATTGCTGTCAACTTAAAGTTACCAATTGCATTTGTCCTAACAAAAGAGTCAGTCTATCCCTTGGCTTTGAGTTCTCTCTCACTATGAAAGCCCTATCTGACATCTTCTTCCAAGAGAAGGCTGTTTCAATTACATTGAAAATATGTTGCTTACTGTAGTCATCTTCTCACTGATCTTATCTAGATCTTCTGGATAACTTTCTGCCATTTCTACATTAGTATATCCTGCATCATCTTGCACTTTTATATGCAAGATTTATTTCCTTCAATCTCATGAATAAACCTCTGCTAGATTCCAAATTTTCTTCTGTAGTCTCTTTATCTCTCAGCCTTCATAGAATTGAAGAAAGTTAAGACTTGCTCTGAGTTAGGCTTTGGCCAAAGGGAAAGTTGTGGCTGGTTTGCTCTTCTATCTAGAGCACTAAAGCTTCCTCTTTATCAGCAATAAGATTGTTTCTCTTTATTATTATTCATGTATTCATAGGAGTAGCACTTTTAAATTCCTTCAAGAACATTTTCTTTGCATTTACAGATTGGCTAATGATATGGTACAAGAGACCTAGCTTTCAGCCTGTCTCAGCTTTTGATATGCCTTCTTCACTAAGCTTAATTATTTCTAGCTTTTTTATTTCTTTTACTTGAACACTTACAGGTGTTCAATTAACCTATTTCAATATCGTTGTGTCTCAGAGAATAGTGAAGCCTGAGGAGAGGAAGAGATACAGGAATAACTTGCTGGTGGAGCAGTCAGAATAAACATAATATTTATCAATTTAGTGCACCATATGATCTGGACAGTTCACAGAGCCCCAAAAACAATTAAAATAACCACAGCAAATATCACTGATCACAGATCACCATAACAGACATAAACATAATGAAAAAGTTTGAAATGTTGCAACTGACAAAATGTGACACAGAGACGCAATAGTGAGCATATGCTGTTAGAAAAATGGTGCTAATAGACTCACTCAATGCAGGGTTGCCACAAACCTTCAATCTGTAAAAAACACAATATCTGAAAAGCACAATAAAGCAAGATATATAAGTTCTCAGATCATAATGGAATTAAACAAAATAAAAATAACAGAAAGATGCCTGGAAATTTCAAAATATTTATAAATTAAACAGTACATGTCTAAATATCCCATGGTTACCACTCCTATTTGACATAGTACTGGAAGTCTTAGAACAATTATGCAAGAGAAAGAAATTAAGGGTATGCAAATTGGAAAAGAGGAAATCAAACTATGAATGATGATGTCATGACCTTATACCTAGAATATCCCAAAGACTCCTAGAAAAAACTCCTGGACTTGATAAATGAATTCAGTAAAATCTCAGGACACAAATCATCACATACAAATCAGTAGCACTGTTATACACCAATAACAACCAAGCTGAGAATCAAATTAAGAACTTAATTCCATCCATAATAACTACCAAAAAACTAAAATACCTACGAATATATTTGACCAGGGAGGTGAAAGACTTCTACAAGGAGAATTACAAAGCACTGATGAAAGAAATTGTAAAGGACACAACCAAATGGAAAAGCATCCCATGCTCATGGACTAGAAGAATCAACATTGTTAAAGTAGCCATACTACCCAAAGTAATCTACAGATTCAATGCAATTTGTATCAAACTACCAAGATCACTTTTCACAGAATTAAAAAAATTTCTAAAATGCATATGAAACCAAAAATAGCCAGAATAGCCAAAGGAATTTTAAGCAAAAAGGACAAAGTTGGAGGTACCTGACTTCATATTATACTACAAAACAGCCTGGAACTAGTACAAGAACAGATACATGATCAATGGAACAGAAAATTAAGACTAAAACCCAAATATCTACAACCAATTGAACATTGACAAAGCAGACAAAAATGTACACTGGGAAAAGGACACCCTATTCAACAAATGGTACTGGGAAAATTGGACAGCTGTATGCAGAAAAATGAAATTTTTTCCCTATCTATCCCAATATATAAAAATCAAGCCAAGATGGATTAGAGATTTAAATGTCAGACCTGAAACCATAGAAATCCTAGGGGGAAAAAACCTAGGAAAAATTGTTTTGGACAGGTCTCTGCAAATAATGTTATGACTAAAACACTAAAAGCAAATGCAACAAAAACAAAAATAAACATGTTGTACTTAATTAAACTAAAACACTTTTGCACAACAAGAGGATCAACAGAGAAAATAGGTAACCTACAGAATGGGAGAATACATTCAAAAACTGTACAACTGAAAAGGGACTATATCTGCAAAGAACTCAAATAAATCAGCAAGAAAAAAGCAAATAAT
The DNA here is from genome assembly GCF_000164805.1 of Carlito syrichta. Lineage (NCBI taxonomy): Eukaryota > Metazoa > Chordata > Mammalia > Primates > Tarsiidae > Carlito > Carlito syrichta. Next base: position 211,656 of record NW_007259503.1, read on the forward strand.
CCATTAAAAAGTGACCAAATGACATGAACAGACACCTCTCAAAAAAAAGATACAAATGGTCAACAAGCATATGTAAAAAATGCTCACTATCACTCATCATAATAAAAATGCAAATTAAAACCACAGTGAGATACCACCTTACATCAATCAGAATGGCTATTAATAAAAAATCAAAAACAATAGATGCTGTCAAAGATGCAATGAAAAGGGAATGCTAATACACTGTTGGTGGGAGTATACGTTAGTATAACCTCTATGGAAATCGGTATGGAGATTTCTCAAAGAGCTAAAAATAGATCTACCATTTGATCCAGCTGATCCAGCAATTCCACTACTTGGTGACAACCCAAAAGTACAGAAGTCATAAAAAGTCACCTGGACTTATGTGTTTACTGCAGCACAATTCATAATTGCAAATATATGGAATTAACCTAAATGCCCATCAACTGATCCATGAATAATGAAAATTATACTTCATTCATGTGTTCATAGGAGGATGAAGGAACATGAAGTTAAGGTACTTACCCCACTTTTTCCACTAAGTACATCTGAAAACCTGAGAAGGCTCTGGAAGATGGACAGAAGAAGGTGGATTGGTGAAGAAGCATGGACTCTGAGGAATAACACAGTAGTGAACTCCCTGGATTTTATTTTTGTCTTATGTAATCTAGACTCAGAACTAAAGAAGCTGACAATTCAGAAATGGCAAAGGGCACACTCTTTCTACCAAAGGACCAAGAAAGGAACAGCCTAAAAAGACAGAAAATTCTTAGGCAATAACTGTTCTCCTCTAACCAACCCACAGACAAACTGTGGCCTCACCAACACCCACACCAGCAAAGGTCTGTGAAAAACCATGGACTCCACCTTCCCAGAGATGTTACAAGACATCATACCACTCAGTTAGTGGAGACCCATGTAAAACACCAAACTTCCACCTACACCTGGCAGTTATGAGGAGTCCCTCTGTTTCCTCACTAGAATGGTGTCAAGTAGACCTAGTGGAAGGCCAGGACTTTCATCATCACCCAGTGGTAACTAGGTGTACCCACAGCAGTGTCAGGAAAGACCAGGAGAAGAGCCATAACTCCCCACATAACCTACAAGGCAGTAATGGGGAACTCATTATTGGCTATCAAGGGATGGCTAGTTAGAAACCCTAAACTTCACCTTTTTTTGGCAAAAAGGAGGTGATGCCCTGCCTTGCCCACTGTAAGAGCAATGTCAAAGGAAGCAAGCTAAAACAGAAAGTTTAAATAAGGACCAGAGCTTCAGAATGCAAAATACAAAAATGTTCACATTTCAAATGAAAATTATAAATTTTTAGAACTAAAAACTACAGTCGCAAAATATAAAGCTCAATGCAGGGTGCAATTGAACCAAACAACACAACTGCAAAATATATGATGACAAAGCTGATAGAACTGAAAGGAGAAATAGACAAATCCACAATTAAAGTTGAGTACTTCAACCCCCCTCTCTGAACAATTGACAGAACTAGACAGAAAATCAGCTAGGATAGAGACTCAGCAAGATGGCAACAGAACTGGTGGGAGTGGGAGAGTCTCTGCAAGGGTGAGTGTCCATAAAGATAGTCTGCATGCATGAGTGTGAGCAAAAGTCCGTCTGAAGGGAGACTTGGGATCAAGTACCCAGGGATTCCCTCCAGAGGTGGCTGCAACACACCACTGCTCTGAGATTGGAGCCCCCAGCACACAGGATAATCCACCATTTTCAGGGGTCTTTCAGGGGAAGGCAGCAGAGATCAGCTGCTCCTCAGCACCTGGCACCTGGCTTATGCCACCGCCTGTGGCAGTGGCCCAGGCACTGGCAGCAGGAACTATGAAGGCATGTGGAGGAAATCTTGAGCTGAGCCCTGTTGCTGGAGAGGAGACACCGACCACTGCCCTTTTCTCTGTCCTGGGATGGGCAGAGACCAGAGTTGGCCCACCCAACTCTTTCATCCTCCAACCTGAGACCAGGAGGTGATCTCCACACTCCTCTGGGATCGACCATCACTGGCCCAGAGAGGAAACTTAAGGAGTGGACATGGAAAAACACATATCCCACCCCCATGCTGGACCAGGCATGGACACATCTGATCAGAGTGGTAGACTTGGCAGCGGCAGCAGACAAGTTGGGTGAGTCAGGACCTGATTCACTCTCCTCCCACAGCAGTCTATTGGGCATCTGACCCAGGCTGAGAGCAACCCAACTGACTTGTGCTGAGAGTGGAGAAAAGGGGTTGGAAACTGGAGCCCATTCCCTACTGTGGCAGCAGCCAAAAGTGGCAGTGGTGTTTGGGATCTCCCAGTAAAACGAAAAAAAAAAAAAAAGAATAGGAACCTGAAGCTCCAGAAACGGCCACAGAAGGAGCTGGGGTTTTTTTTTTTTCCTGCTTAATTTATGTTATCTTTTGTTTTTGTCCTGTTTTTCAGTTTTTCTGTTTGCATATGGGTGTTTTTGAGGGCGAGTGGATCATCAAGGTTTTTGTTTGTTTGCTTGTATGTTTGTTTGTATGTGTGTTTTTTCTTTCTTTGTTGGTTAGTTGATGTGCCTGTCTTCCTACTTCTCTCTCGTCTTCTTCCTTTTGTCTCCCTTCTTCCTTTCTCCATTCTTTTCCTTTTTCTTTTCTTTTTTATTATAGAGATGTGGGGTACTTTTCATTTTTCTTATATCATTATGCTTTCAGGGGACATATATATGCCCCCATCACATGGACAGATTGTAAGGTGGAGGGAACTGTGTTCCAGGGAGTCCACACATCAGTCAGTGGATACTGCGATCTGCAGATAGATTCTGACCAATAGTTCCCCCCATCTCACCTTAATCATATCTCAAAACTGCAAAAAAGCAGACTTTTATCCACCATCTGGCTTCAAAACTGAACAAATCCAAAGGATTTACATAAGGAAGAATAGGGGATTTAACAAACAGAATGACAGCTAACCACCCTATCACTGCAGCTGAATTAAAGGAGGTTGAAAAAGAGGTAAGAAAACAGTCACAAATTAAGAAGAACCAAAGGAAGAACACAGGACCCATAAAGACCCCCGGAAGACAACACCTGAGAATATAGACTTCAGAATTCAAACACTGAAGAGGCCCCAGAATGACTGGTCTCAAACCACAAATCCAGATATCAAAATATTAATAGAAAGAATGAATAGAAATGAGGAGAGACAGAGGAAAGAATGAAGGAGTTGATAACCGAGATGACAGCAATAAAGAATACAGTAAATGAAATAAATAAGCTGACAAGCATGGAAAGCAAAATTAACCAAGTAGAAGAAAGAATCTCAGAACTTGAGGACGAAAATATGTAACTAACTCAAACTGCTAAAAACATAGAAAAGAAACTTTAAAAAATGGAACAAAGCCTCCAAGAGATGTATGATTGTATCAAGAGGCTAAGCTATGATTAATTGGCATTCCTGAGTCAGGCAGAGAGACAGAGACAACCCTAGAACAAACATTCCATGAAATTATCCAAGAAAACTTCCTTCACCTCATCAGAGATGTAACCATTCAAACATAAGAGATTCGAGAATCCCTAAAAGACATCAAATAAGAAGACCAACTCCTAGACACATAGTAATTCACTTACACAAAGTAGGGTATAAAAGAAAACCCCTAAAGGCAGTGAAAAAAAAAAGATGACCTACAAAGGAAGACCAATTAAAATATAACAGCAGAGACCAGGTGTTGTGGCTCAAGCCTGTAATTCCAGCACTTTGGGAGACTGAGATGAGAGGATTGCCTGAGCCCAGGGGTTCAAGATCAGCCAGGACAACGTGACAAGACCTCATCTCTACAATAAATAAAAAAATTAGCCAGGCATGGTAGCCTGTGCCTATAGTTCCAGCTACTTGGAAGACTGAGGCAGAAGGATAACCTGATCTCAGCAGGTCGAGGCACTGCACTCCAGTCTGGGCGACAGGGTGAGACTCCGACTCAAAAAAAAAAAGAAAAAAAGAATAACCGCAGATTTAGCTACAGAAACACTACAAGCTAAAAAGAGACTGGAGTCCAATCTTCAAAATTCTCAAAGATAAGCAATTCCAACCAAGAATTTCCTACCCAGGAAGCTAAGCTTAATCAGTGATGGAAAACTAAAGCCCTTCCCAGACATTCAATCCCTAAGAATTTATGCTGTCCCCAGACCAGCTCTACAAGAAACGTTTAAGAAAGTATTAAGCACAGAAGAAAAAGAGGGGGGAAAAATGGCCATGCTCTTACCAAGAATGCAGGAAAAAGATTAAAAACACACATATATCAAACCAAGTGGAAAAATATTTCATGATCATGGATTGGAAGAATCAACATTGTTAAGATGTCCATCCAACCAAAGGCGATCCACTGATTTAACACAATACCCATTAAATTACCAACATCATTCTTCTCAGACCTAGAAATGACAACCCAGAAATTCATATGAAAAAATAAATGACCATGAATATCCAAAACAATTATCAGCAAAAGAAACATAGCGGGAGGTATCATACTTCCAGACTTTAAACTTTATTATAAGGCTACAATAATCCAAACAGCCTGGTATTGGTATGAGAACATATAGACCAATGGAACAGGATAGAGATTCCGAAAGCAAAACCTCAATTTCTCAAGAAACTCATCTTCGACAAACTTCACTAATGACCACTGGGGAGAAGAGAACTTATTCAGTAAATAGTGCTGGGAAAACTGGCTGACCACATGCAGAAGATTAAAACAAGATCCCTATCTATCACCATACACAAAAAATCAACTCCAAATGGATCAAAGACCTAAATGTAAAACCTCAAACTATAAGAACCTTAGAAAATGCAGGAGACACCCTTATAGAAATTGGAACTGGCAACCAATTCCTGATCAAAATTCCAAATGTCCATGCTATAAGAGAAAAGATAGACAAGTGGGACTTCATCAAACTGAAAATCTTCCACAAAGCAAAAGAAGCCATCAGGAGAGTGGGAAGACAGTCTACAGAATGGGAAAAAATATTTGCCATCTGTATATCTGACAAAGGTCTAACATTTAGGATCTACAAGGAACTCAAATGTGCTGAAAAGAAAAAAAAAACAGCCCTATTATAAGTGGGTGAAAGATATGAATAGACACTTCTCAAAAGAAGACATATGAGTAGACAACAGATACATGAAAAAATGCTCAGCCTCACTAATCATCAAAGAAATCCAAATTAAAACCACACTGAGATACCACCTAATTCCAATCAGGATGGTCATCATCAATAACTCAAAAACAATAGATGTGGAGAAATGTAACACTTCCACATTGTTGGTGGGAGTGTAAACAAGTACAATCTCTGTGGAAAACTTTGTGGCAATTCCTAAAAGAGCTAAAAATCGACCTTCCATATGACCCAGCAATCCCCCTTCTGAGAATATACCTGGAGGAACTCAAATCACTCTATGAAAAAGATACCTGCACACGCATGTTTATTGCAGCCTTATTCACAATAGCAAAAACATGGAGCCCACAATGCTTCCTATCAAAAGTGGACTGAATAAAATTTGTGGTACATATACACAATGGAATATTATGCAGCCATGAAGAAGGACAAAATTAAGAACTTCCAAGTAACTTGGATGGATTTAGAGTCTATAATACTGAGTAACTATTGCAGAAACAAAGAACTGAGTACCACATGTCCTCACTCATAAGTGGACTCTAAACAATTATCATAATACTATAAAAAAGGGATTGACAATAGAGGGAAACTGCCAGGGGGAAGGGGCATACTTTAGCAGTAAGGATACCTGATCTTAAACCAGGTAAAGTAGGGACCAAAGTGAGGCCCATACTTTACCTGTACAGTCACCATTTGCATATCTTACCACAAATTGTACCACACATCCTTAAAAAAATATCAGCAAGAATCTCCACACTATCAACCAACAAGATTTTGTCAACATTTATATGACAGCCTAACAAACAATAGCAGAATTCATATTCTTTTCGGGTACCCACAAAAAGCATATACCAAAATAGACTACATCCCTAGGCACAAAATAAAATTCAAAAAATTAGAACTGAAATCATGGAATGTGGTTCTGACCACAAAGGAATTAAACTAGAAAAAAAATACAGAAAGACAATAGGAAAATCTCCAAATACTTGGAAGCTAAAGGACACAGTTCTAAACATTCCATAAAAAAGTCTCAAGAAACATACCAAAAATGCATAAACTGAAAAATAATAATAATATAATAAATCAAAATGTTTGGAACATAACTGAAACAACACTAAAAGGAAAACTTATGCCAACAAAATGCCTAAATTAGCAATAAGGAAAAATCTTAAATCAATTGCACAACTTTCCACCTAAAGAACCTATTTTTTTTATTTTTTATTTTTTGAGTTGGAGTCTCACTCGGTCATCCAGACTGGAGTGCAGTGGCCGCTCCCGGCCACCGCAGCCATGACTTGCTGGGTTCTGGTGATACTTCCGCCTCAGCCTTCTGAGTAGCTGGAATTGCAGGCATGCACGCCCGGCTGATTTTTTGATTTATTGTAGAGATGAGGTCTCGCTGCCCAGGCGGGTCTCGAACCCGCGGGCTCAGGCAATCCACTCACCTCAGCCTCCCAAAGGCGCGGGATTACAGGCTGAGCCACCGAGCCTGGCAGAACCTATTTTTTTTAAAAGGCAAAAGAAACCAAAGCTAACAAAGGAAGGATGTAGTAATTATCTGACCAAAAATCAGTGCAACTGAAAACAGGAAAACAATAGAAAGAATAAATTAAATGAAAAATTGATGAAGATATTGAGCTACAGTAACTCTCACTCATTGACAGTGAGAATGTAAAATGTACAGGCATACTAGGAAATTATTTGGCAGTTTTTTACAAGGCTAAAAATAGTCTTGCCAAATGAAGCACAATGACTCTGCTAGGTATTCACCCAACCGATTTGAATATATATGTCCACACAAAAACCTATACATAGGTGTTTATCATAGCACATCTCATTCGTAATCACCAAAACCTGAAGCAGCCAAGATGCCCTTCAATAGATAAATCAGTAAACTGTGGCACATTCGCACGTCCTATTCACTGAACAAAACAATTAAGTATCAACCTAGAAAAAGACATGGATAAACTTTAAATGCATATTGTTAAGCGATAGAAGTCAGCTTACAAAGGCTATATACTACAAAATTCCATTTATATAGTATCTAGAAAAGACAAAACCACTGGCAGCGCAAAGCAGTGATTGTAGAGGACTTGAACTGGTCCTCAAAAATATGAAGCATAGGATATATACATTTTTTTTTTTGAGTTAGAGTCTCACTCTGTCGTCCAGACTGGAGTGCAGTGGCCGCTCCCGGTCACAGCAGCCTCAACCTGCTGGGCTCCGGCGATTCTTCCACTTCAGCCTTCCAAGTAGCCAGAACTACAGGCATGCGCTACCACACCCGGCTGATTTTTTGATTTATTGTAGAGATGAGGTCTTGCTGCCCAGGCGGGTCTCGAACTCGTGGGCTCAGGCAATCCACTCACCTCAGCCTCCCAAAGGCGCGGGGTTATAGGCTGAGCCACCGAGCCTGACAGGATATTTTTTACAATGATGAAACTGTAATGTTATGATACTATAATGTTAGCTACATAACAATATGCGTTTGTTAAAACCTATAGATGGCACAAGAACAAACTTTAATGGATTTAAATTTTTAAAAAGTTAGGAGGTTATATTTCCTAGGATGGAATGCCAGCTGTGAAAAAGAAACTATCAGTATTACAGATGTATGAATCCACCTTACTGAAAGGGGTGGGGGAAAAGGTGTAAACTAAGTCACTTTGGAAATGAGTGGAGTCTATAAAACTAAAGGCAAAAGAAACTGCACATAAAGACAGTACCCTAGTTGATAAAGTTCTTTCATATGGGTGTACGGGTGCACAGTTCTAAAATTACTATGCATGTAGATTGTAATTGACCAATTAGGTAAATGAGAATCAGATTTCTTACTGTTGGAGTGGGAGATTACAGTTTAGAAAGGGAGGAGGCTAAATTTATTCATATCAATATGAACTCATGTTTAGCTTAATCTAGACACAGATGGTTACATACAGAATGTGTATGTTAACATAAACATTATATTTTAAACTGTTTTATGAGAAAGTCCAAAATAAATGACACTCCAATAGCAATTAGCATGTGCAGCATCCAGATCTTGATTTCTTTTTCTTTTTTTCTTTTCTTTTTTTTTTTTTTTTTTTTTTTTGAGTAGGATCTCACTCTGTCGCCCAGTCTGGAGTGCAGCAATATGCTCACGACTACCCCAGTGTCAACCTGCTAGGCTCAGGAGATCCTTCCATCTCAGCCTTCCAAGTGGTCAAAACTACAGGCGCGCACTACCAAGCCCAGCTAATTTTTTTATTTATTGTAGAGACGATGTCCCACCAAGTTGCCCAGGCTAGTCTTGAACCCGTGGGCTCAGGCAATCCTCTCACCTCAGCCTCCCAAATTGCTGGGCTTACAGGCTTTAGCCACTGTGCCCAGCCCAGATTTTGATTTCTAATACCAATCATCAATTAAAGAAAAAAACCTGCCTGAAACTCTAAGGCCTCCTCCACCACTCGCTTGGAGTCGCTAAGGCAATGAGAATAGTTTGCCTCCATAGTGTTTTTTGTATTTTTCTTTCGCCAACCCAATTAAACTGGCCGTGGTTGTTGAGAGGTGGGGGCAGGGAGAGTTCCTTAGAGAAATAGATGACTCTAGAACTGGAACAAAAAATATATATAAGATAATCCTGGAGCATCTTGCAGTTTCAAAAGTAAGAAAGTTTCCTTCCATACAGCCTACATTAATAGAGGCACAGGAGCCAACTGAAAGAGTTCCCAGTAGCCAAAGGCAGAGCAAATTTGAATAAGATAAAGTTGCATTGCATTACAAGCCAAAGTATAAAGTAACTATCCATCAGCTAATAATGCAATAAATAAATGATTCAATAAATAGAGAAGACACATCTTCCATGCAGAAGAATTCCAAATAATATGCATAGCTACTTCTCAAAGAAGAGAGTAAATAACTCTCTGCTTTTTAAGTGTGGAGTACACTTAGGGATTTACTTCCAAAGAGCACGTTAGGGTAAAGGCGGGGAGTAGGGGGAAGAAACTTTACAATGGAAAAAACTAACAGATACTATCCTAGCTAGGGCATTAAGGTTTAACATCAACAGTCATGAATCATCTTAACACTAAGTACCCTTTATATAATATGATGAAAATGACTCTATACCTCTGTGGTTTCCTCAAAAAAAACAAAAAAAACACTCATTACTCCAGGTTAATTACAAGAAAAATATCAGACAAATTTTAATTAAGGGGACATTATACAAAACACCTGATCCACACTCCTCAAAACTGTAAAGGCCATGAAAAACAAGGAAAGTCTGAGAAGCTGTCACAACCAACCGAAACCTTAGGAAACATCACTACTCAATGTAATGTGATCCTAGAACAAAAAAGGGGGGCTTCAGTAAATATAAGAGAATCTAAATAAAGTATGGACTTCATTAATAATAGTGCATCAAGATTGGTTTGTTAGTTGTAACAAATATACCATATTAATGGTTAAAATTTGAAAAATCACATCAACTGTATGTCTGTTATATGAGAACTTTGTACTATCTTCACAAATTTTCTATAAATCTAAAACTATTCTAAAATTTAAACACATATAATGAAAAAATTATAAATATATGTAATGAAAAGCAGCATTGGAAAACAGGGCTGGTCTAACTAGAGTTTAGGCCTAGGGTTTCATGAACTTACTAACTTAACTACTATTTTTCCAAAATGAAAACTTCCTGCTTTAGATAAAGAGATCACGGAAAGGACACTTGGACAATTCCAAAATCTGGTCATAGACTGCTTGCAAATAAAGTCTGCATTGGTATCTTTCAGTTCATAGTGCCAAGATCTAGTGAGCAATGCAGGCATCTCCTGCTTGACATGGAAATCCCTTCCTGAAAACCAGTTTCTGCACAAAACCGGGATTCTATTTCTTACCCTATTTAATGCAAATCATATAAATACAAAATCTCCCATCAGTTTTCTTGATGATAACTAAAACACAGCAAAACATTTACATATAAATAACAAACTGTCAAGTTAAGATTGTAACCACCAACACAATTGTTAACAGTTATTTTAATTCAGTAAAAGGAATTCGTTAACGGCAAGAATATTTGAGATGCACAATGCTTTGCTGACGCTCAGCATGCTTTTTACAAGGCCCACATTCTACCAATTACATTTGGGATGTAATTGAGGTTTTTGCTGCACAACATTTTGCTAAAATATATATTGAATTTTGGGGACCTAAATATAAACATTGGCAAAAAGCAACCCTCAATAGTGAGAGACATGTGTGTTCTCCGAAACTTTTGCACTAAAAAACAAAGAAAACAGACCAAAATGCAAACATGCACACACTCATCTGATTTGTGAAAAAGATGACACTGCAGTGCAGTGATGGAAAAGATGATGTCTTCAATAAGCAGTGCTGGGCCAATTTTACGCCCATATGAAAAAAAAATACTGACCCCCGTCACACAATACAAAAAAATCAATATCAGATAGATTGCATGTCTAAATGTAAATGGTGTAACAAGCTTTTAGAGAAAACTATAGAGAACATTTTAATGACCTTGGAGTCGGCAACATTTCTTCAAAAAAACAAAGAAATAACTAACCATGAAAGAAAAAAGTAGTATAGAAAATTATATCAAAATTAAGAACGTCTGTTTATCAAAAGACCCCATCAAGACAGTAAGTATAATCCACAAAGTAGAAGATAATCTTAATAAGCATCAACGAATAACTAATATCCAAAATATATTTTTAAAATTCTTACAAATCTATAAGAAAAAGAGCATGCAATAAAAATGGGCAAATGACTCGAGCAGATATTGCATGAAAGAAGAGAGTCAATAAACAAAAATGTACCAACTTCACTTGCCATCAAAATTCAATACCACACCTTTCCTGTTAGAATTGACTGAAAATATTAAGTGTTAGTAAAGGATGTGGAGAAAACAAACATCTCACATATCACTGGTTAGAGTGTAAACTGTTACAACCACCTTGGAAGACTGATACTATCGGCTAAAAGTAAATCTGTACATATTTTATGACCCAGCAATTCCACTCGTATGTATATACCAAATAGAAATGCATGTATACACCTTTCAAAAGACATGCACTAGAATGTTCACTGCAGCGTTGCTCACAGTAATTCCAAACTGAAAACTACCAATGCCTAGCCCATGTAGAATATATAATAAACTACTTTATTTTCACACAATGAAATACTATACAGCAACAAGAATATCCAATCAACTACATGTAATAATATGGTTGAATCTCTCAAGCATAATGTTAATCAAAAATGCCAAACACAAAGTACACACAATATGACTTTATCTATATAAATTGCAAAGGCAGATACAATAATTTATGCTATTAGAAAGGAGGATAGGCTGGTGTGGTGGCTTATACCTGTAATCTCAGCACTTTGGGAGATTGAGGCAAGAGGATTGCTTGAACTTAGGAATTCGAGACCAGACTGGACAACATAGACCCTATCTCTACATTTTTTTTAAATTAACCACGCATGGTGCTGCATGTCTGTAGTTCCAGCTATTTAAGAGACTGAAGTAGCAGAATTGCCTGAGCCCAGGAGGCTGAAAGACTTCAGTGAGCTTTGATCATGCCACTGCACTCCAGCCTGGGCAACAGAGTGAGACCTCGATTTTCAAAAATAAAAAAAAGAAGAAGTGAGGATAGCCATTACCTTTGGAGAAGGTAGCTTCTGGAAGGTTGCAAAGGAAGAACTCACAGGGTAACCCAAAAGGCCTGATTTGCTTTGTTTTGCTTTTACCTGGGTACTGGTTACATGTGTTTTGTGTTCCACTTTTGAAAACGTACAAAGTTGGCTATTTATGGCATGTACATGATAGATGGACGGATGGGTGGATGGATAGAAAATGACAGATATAGACATACATATGTTTCACATATACATATATCATGTATACACATAAGCATATCATGTTCCAATAAAAATTAAAGGAAAATAAAAAGCCTATTGATAGCTTATTCATAATGTGTTAATGTTCCCCAGTAAAAACTAGAGCATCTCCTTCTCTCTAAAACTTACAGGAACCTCAAAACCGGACACCAGTTTTAAAACCTTTAACTGGTTTACCACTGCTCTTAAATAAAGTCTAGAATCTTTAGCATTTCACACTGGCCCTTTCTGATCTGGCCCTTCCAACTTATTCACCCCTCAATCTCTTTGTTCCCCCACCTTGGCCCTATCGAATTAATGGAGGCCCCTCCCCAGGCAGCCTCAGCTTCCCAGCACAGCCCAAGTCATCCTAAACCATCCCTAGCCCCCGTCTGCCTGTGCATGTGTCTCTGTCTCTTTCTCTCCTCAACTCTCAGTCCCAGCCTGCTCCCCTTCCTACCTCTTACACCATCTCAGTCTGCCCTTCACCCAGGCCTTCCCTTTCTCTCCTTCCTGTCTTTCCTCTAGCCACCTCTCTCTGGCTTCCTCTGAATGTCTTTCTCTCTTTCAACTTCCCAATATTTGGGTGTTGAATGATTTTCCTCCTGCCTACAGTTTCCTTTGTGCACTTTCCCCTTTGATACTCAAATATAAGGCAAAAACATTGCCAGTCCAAGAAGAGGACTCAGACTCAGTACTTGGGTGCTTATTCACATTGCAAGATTCAACACCTCTGTTTTTGAAATTGCAATTAATTGCCAGCCTGTTCATCTGTCTGCATCACTGGCTCCCCAGATCCTAGAGAAGTGACAAGTTGGCTGGAACATAGTAGGACTTCATAAAGATTTGCTGGAGAAACAAAATCATAGCCACATGGCTCTGGTATTCCACAATTATTTTTTTCTTTTAAAAAAATGCTTTGGTAGTTTATTAGTCTTTAAGTTTGCATATAGTAATTACAAAGTTTTAGCATTTCTAATTATATGAAATAAAAATTTTAATTTTAAAAAATAAGTTTAAAAAACCAATAAAAACTTTTTTCCTGTTCTATTTGGAACAGTTGCTGATCGGATTCTCCATCAACCCAAATTCTGCAATTTGTAATTCTGACAAAGAAGGATACTCTCTACATAATCACAATATAAAACAATCAAAATCATAAAATTAACATAACTTTGACACTGTTGAAGATTACAGGCCAATGTGGAAATTCTCTCAATTTGAGTTTGTTCTTTTTCAAGGATTTCATTCAGGGAGGATCTTATTAAGATTTTGCATTTGGGGGCAAAAAAAATCACAGAAGTGATCCTGTTTTCTTCTTATCACTTTGTATCTCATGACACGTGACTTTTTTTCTTATCCATATTGCATTTATGTGTTTTTTTTTTTTTTGTAGATTGGAAAATATAGTTTATTTAGAAAAGAAATTAAGGAGAGAAAGAGAGGATATTCACCTCCCCAAGGTAGGGGAGGGAGCTAAAGTTAGGAAACATGATGGCCATAGCTCAAAGAGCCTTGTGGGCTGGGCTAATGCTTAAAAAAACAAATATGTTTTTAAACCACTTTATTGAGGTATGATTTTCTAGCTTTGTTGAGGTGTAACCGAGATATAAATATTGCATTTATTTCAGGTGTACAACTTGATGTTCTGATACACATATGCATTGTAAAATAATCACCATAATCAAGCTAATTAATATATCTGTCGCCTCACATAGTTACCATTTGTTTGTGAGTGTTAGAAACCCTTAAGATCTACTCTCCAGCAAGTTTCATGTATACACTAAAGCATTGTTAACCATCGTTCCTATGCTGTACATTAGATCTTCAGAACTAACTCATTCTGCATAACCAAATTTTGTACCCCATGACCAATATCTCCCATTTCTCCCACCCACCAGCCCCTGGCATCTACCATTCTACTGTATTGCTATGAGTTGGACTATTTCAGATTCCACACATAAGTGCAATAATGCAGTATTTGTCTTTCTGTAACAACACACTACTTTACCTGCCCCCATTAATGATGTCCCTAACTTGACCATTTAGTTAAGGAGATGTTTGTATAGTTCTCTACTGTAAAGTTGATTCTTTGTCCCTTTATCCTTAATAATATTTTCTGGGGAGGTACTTTGAGAGTGTGAAAATATCTTGTTCTTTTTTTTTTTTTTTTTTTTTGAGTTGGAGTCTCACTCTGTCGCCCAGACTGGAGTGCAGTGGCCGCTCCTGGCCACCGCAGCCTCGACCTGCTGGGCTCCGGTGATTCTTCCGCCTCAGCCTTCCGAGTAGCTGGAACTACAGGCGCGCGCTATCACGCCCCACTAATTTTTGATTTATTGTAGAGATGAGGTCTCGCCAAGTTGCCCTGGCGGGTCTTGAACCCGCGGGCTCGGGCAATCCACTCACCTCAACCACCCAAAGCGCAGGATTACAGGCTGAGCCACCGAGCCCAGCAATATCTTGTTCTTTATCAAACATTTACTACTAATTATAGCATTCAAGGATATTTCTTGATAAATTATTACTACAGTTTCATAATTATAATAATTTTCTAATTTGTCATTTATTTACATGTATTAAGTGGCATTGTACTCTAAGGATAAGCTTTCTTTTCTCTACACTTATTTATTTATTTATTTATTTGTTCAGTTGAGTCTGTATGGACTTAGTCTTATTTGTATGAAATAGGGTTGTAACCTGATACTATTTGTTTTTATCATAGTGTCCCAGGTCCAGCCAATCAGAGTCCCTACAGGTTGGTTTCTGTATCCGTTTGACCTGTTGCCATCATTCTTCAAGCACTTTCTTTTATTCTGGAGCAATAGGATGTTTCAGTCTCATCTTTTGCTTCTCCTTGCTCCAGTCTCGGATTCAGCCATTTCTCCAAGGAACTCTGATTCTTTCTGGGGGCGAAAGATATGAAGAAGCTGAGATCTGGGTGCTCAGTGTGATCATTGCTAGTTAGGTTTTGCCACTCTCATGCCCTCTCAGAGCCACACCAATACCTTCAGTTCCAATCCAACACCACAGGGCTCACTTTCTATGTATGTAGCATTCTCTCTTTCCATATATGTAACTGCCTTCTCTGACAGCGAGAACCCTGGCTCCCATTGTCCTCCATATATTTACTTAAAAATCCACATCTATATACAGCAATATGCCAGCATCACCGTGTCCCTGAGTATGGGAAATCCTTATCCCCCTGGGACTCAAATATCCCACACTGGGTGAGAAAAAAAGAGCAGAAGGTAAAGGAGACAGAACTAGAAGACTTTAAAATAACAAAACAACTTGCCAATATTTTTTTCCCATTCCATGGATTGTCTCGTTACTCACTTGATGGTTTCTTTTACTGTGCAAAAACTTTTCAGTTCGATAATGCACCACTTGTCTCCTTAGTTTTTGTAGTATTTGATTTCAGGGACTTGGTCATAAATTCATTTCCTACTCTGACATCCAGAAGGATGTTCCTTACATTTTCTCCCAAGAGTCTTATAGTTTGAGGTTTTACATTTGTGTCCTTGATCTATTTTGAGTTGATTTTTGTATATGGTGATAGGGAGGAGTCTACTTTAATTCTTCTGCATATGGCTAGCCAGTTTTCCCAGCACTGTATGCTAAATATGGTTTCTTTCTCCACATGCAGCCTACTTATTGTATAGTTGGTTGGAGGACCATGTTTTTACTTCCAGAATCTCTTTCTTGTTGCGTTTGTCTATGTGCCTATTCCAGTACCAATACCATGCTGTCTTGGGTACTGTAGCCTTGCAATAAAGTTTGAAGTTTGGCAGTGTGATACCTCCCACTTTGTTCTTTTTGCTGAGGATTGTTTTGGCTATTCGTGCTCTTTTGTGTTTCCATATGTATTTCTGCATTGTCATTTCCAAGTCTGTGAAAAATGATGTTGGTAATGTGATGGGTTTTGCATTGAAACTGTGGATTGTCTTAGGTAGGATGGACTTGACAATATTGATTCTTCCAGTGCATGAGGATGGAATGTTTTTCCATTTGTTTGTATCATTCTTGATTTCTTTGAGCAGCATTTTGTAGTTCTCATTGTAAAGGTCTTTCACTTCTCTGCTTAGGTGAATGCCAAAGTATTTTATCTGTGTTTGTGTGTGTGGCTATTGTGAACAGGACTGTGTTTCATATTTGGCTCCTGCCTGTTGTTGTATAGAAATTCAACTGTGTTTTACACATTGATTTTGTAACCTGACACTTTACCAAAGTCATTTATCAGTGTGAGGAGGTTTTTGACAGACTTCTTAGGGGCTTCTAGGTGTAGAATTATATTATTGATAAAGAGGGATAACTTAACTTCCTTTTTTTCCTATTTGGATACCCCTGATTTTCGTCTCTTGCCTGATTTCTCTGGCTGAGACTTCCAACACTATGTTGAATAGGAAGGGTGAGAATGGGCATTCTTGTCTTATTCAAGTTTTTAGGGAAATTTTTCAAGTTTCTGCCCATTAAGCAAAATGTTGGCTGTGGGTTTATCATAGATGGCTCTACTTGTTTTGAGGAATATTCTTTCTTTGCCTAGGTGTCTCAGAATTTTTATCAAGAAGTGATGCTGGATTTTGTTAAATGCTTTTTCTGCATCTATTGAGGTAATCATGTGGTTCTTGGTTTTACACCTGTTAAAATGATGCATTATGCTTATGGACTTGCAAATGTTGAACCAGTCTTTCATCCCGGAAATGAAGCCTACCTGGTCATGATGAATGATGTCTGAGATTTGTTGTTGGTCCTGTATCTACAAGGAGCTCAAACTGAAAGAAAAAAAGATGACCTCATTATCAAGCAGGTAAAAAACATGAACAGGCACTTCTCAAAGGATGACAAACAAGCAATCAACAGACACATGGAAAAATGCTCAGCCTCACTAATCATCAGAGAAATGCAAATCAAAACTACAATGGGATACCACCTAACACTGGTAAGGATGGCTATAATTAATAAATCAAAAAACAACAGATGCTGGTGCAGCTACAGAGAAAAGGGAATGCTTCTACACTGTTGGTGGGGATGGAAGCTAGTTCAACCTCTATGGAAAGCAATATGGTAATTTCTAAAAGACCTAAAAATTGTACTCCATACGATCCAGAAATCCCTCTCCTGTGAATATGCCCAGAGGAACAGAAATCACTTTACTAAGAAGACACTTACACATTTATGTTTATTGCTGCACTATGCACAATAGCAACAACATGGAACCAACTCTTTTGTCCGTTGAAAGTGAACTGGATAAAGAAAATGCAGTACATATAGATGATAGAATATTATGCAGTCATAAAGAACAAAATCATGGCTCTTGCAGCAACTTAGATGCTATTGAAGAATATCATACTAACTTCACTGAATACTGGTAGCAAAAGGAGGGGGGTAGCGAGAAGGGCACCCAACAACACAACAGGTACCTTGTCCACTACCGGGGTAGTGAGAGACAGCTAGAAGCCCAAATTTCACCCACATGCAGCCTACTTATGTAACAAATCCTCACAACTCTGAATAAACAAACAAACAAATAAATAAAATAAAATAAAATAAAACAAAACATCTCCCACATTGCCCTGGAAAATATTTGAACTTAAGAAGAAGCCTGAGATAGAAGAAATGACTCTAGAGCTCCCTGAATCATGTGCCCTGTCTTATAGCTAGGCTTCGATAGGCTTGTCCCAGTCAAAGCAATACTACAGCTTAGTTTTGTGTTCTGCATTTATCCACAGAAGCAAATGTTGCTATACTATTCATCTTCATCTAACATAAATATTCAATTATAAGAAATTTTTTGTGACGTTTGCATCTGTATCATTGAGGCTAATCCCCAATGATCTATCCCAACAGCTCTCTTGTTGCCATTAGCAAGTCTCTGCCTTTAAATGGAAGAAGTTGATTCTGTTTAAAGTTTTACTTTTGTCTTCTGAAGCAAAGTGCACTTTTGAGAGGCCCCGGCTTCTTCCTTTTCTGAGCACGTAATCTGACAGTTCTGCCAAATGGAGGATTTAGAAGGTGCTCTGCATTAGAAAATGCGTGACTAACCAGGGATCAGTAGACTTCTAATTCAATGTGCCTTCAAAAATTGCGAGCCAAAAGAAAAATGCTGTGGGATGCTGTTCAAAAATGTTTATCCTCTTGGACAGGGAGCTAATAAATACAAAAGAAATAATTAGAGGCACTTTAAAAAGTAAATATTTTTTATGTGAACTGTAGAAGAGATAAAAGAACAGACATTTCAGATATTTCTACAAGAGAAATCCAGGATTTGTGAAAGGGCAAAGGACAACAGATGTTCTGCCTTCTGCACAAATACCTGGCTCCAAAAGAAAATAAATCAAATGTTTTTTCATTGGCATAGATAAGGTATATGGAGGTACAGCAGCTCATTTAAAAAAGATTTTCCATTAAGGATGGTTCCTAATACTTTCAGAGAAGTTGAATCAAAGAAATTTCAGCAAATTATGATTCTCTTACCTTTTTCATTGAAGTGTAATCTACACAGGAAAATGCATATGCACAATTGTGGCATAGAGCTCAATAATTGTTATAATTTGTAAAATTAGTATTAACCTGGAAAAAATTTTGGTGTGCTCCCCCAACATTCTACGTGGGCATTCTACTACTTCTTGTAATAACTCACTCACCATGCCATGTATAACAAATCCAGGAACTATTTTTAAGAAAAGAGAGGCTAAAACTGCATACTTATTTTTAAAAATAAAACAAATTAAAAAAGAAAGTGACAGAAGATCCTGTGTCAGACTGAGATGTGAACAAAAGGCCTTTATTTCCCAGCGGCAGATCTTCATTATCAAGGAGCCCACCTTAGGAATATGTCGAGCTGTTTTAGTTGCCTCTACATCTCTTCCCTGACGGTAGCCAATTATTTCAAAAATATCAGTTGCCAGAAATTCTTGGCTATGGACCTATTGACCTTAGTTACACTTAAGAAATACATGCACAGCTCGCCGTCTGATCCCGCCAACCCGAGACCCCCGACCCACGCAGCGTTCCGGCTCTTGGCACACCATGTTGGCTCCTCCAGCGTCGCCGCCATGAAGAAAGTGGTTCAGCAGCTCCAGCTGGAGGCCGGGCTCAACCGCGTGAAAGTTTCCCAGGCAGCTGCAGACTTGAAACAATTCTGTCTGCAGAATGCTCAGATGACCCTCTGCTGACTGGAGTATCTTCAAGTACAAATCCCTTCAGACCCCAGAAAGTCTGCTCCTTTTTGAAGCAAAAGAAGTCTTTCAAAGGTTTCCCAAACCACTTCTTAGGAACCAGTGAATATTCAAGAGAGAGAGAAATTTGAAGCCTGTACAAAAGCTCATCCCTGCAACTCACGTGCCATAATACACAAACTTCTACTTTTGTCAGTCTTTAACATCTACCTCTCTAAATTTTCATGAATTTCTATTTCACAAGGGTAACTGTTTTATATACACTGGTAACAGCATACAATAAAATACTTAGTATAAAAGTTTTTTGCCTTATTGTTGGTATTAAATATACTGCGTTTAAAAAAAAAGAAAGAAATACATGCACAAAAACCTTGCTTGAACAATCACCTTCCTGCCTCACCTACTTCTGACAAACATTCAGACATCATGAAGATTGGAATGACTGAGGATTCTCCAAGATAGAAAGTCAGAGGGTAGGTGCAAATAAGACTGAGCACACTGCCTTGTAACCGAACAATTCAACCCTGCTGAAAGGATGATGGGAAGTTTCTCAAGGAAGTCAAATACAGCTAAAAATCAACAAGATTTATTTAGAATCTATAATACTCAGTGATCTACCACAGAAACAAAGAACTAAGTACCACATGTTCTCACTTACAAGGGGTCCCTAACCAATTATTATAACACTATAAGAAAGGGATTGGCAGTAGTGCGAAACTGCTGGGAAGGGGGAACACACTTCATCAATAAGGGTAGCCGATCTAAAACCAGGAGACAAAAGTGAGGCCCAAACTTTACCTGTACAATGACCATGTGTATACCTAACCTTGAATTGTACCTCATATATTTAAAATAAATAATAATAATAAAACAAGATGAACAAGAAGTATTCTGAATGAGAGTCTGTTTGCAGACATTTCCTACAAAAAAAAATTGTCAAATAGGGACTCTAGGCTAAAGCAAGGGTACTATTCACATGTATAAATGTGATAACCAGGTCCTGGTCATGCAATGGTGTCCTGCCAGAGTGACTTGACAACAGACAGCTATCAAGAGCGTTATCTTTGTATAACATCTGGAGCTTAATTTTTGGCACAACTTGTGAGGTGTCACCAAAGCCCAACATCAATATGCAATAATTCTGATCTTGCCAACTGAAGTCCTAAAATGTAATCCCTTAATATTTTAATGGTACAACATAAATATTTCTGATATAAGATGCCTGCCTGTCATGTAGAATAAGGAAACTTTCTCTGGTAGCTAAGTGGGCCATAAGAGTAGTATTGATTAACGTTAATTGTTGGAGTCCTTCCTGGGTGTTATAGTTTAGTTTGTTTGGCCCCTTCAAATCTCACACTGGAACTTGACCTCTTATATTGGAGATGGAGCTTAATAGAAGATGTTTCAGTCAAGGGGGTGGATCACTCATGAATAGTTTAATGCCATCTCTGGAAAGGGGGTTAGGGTGAGTGCGTTTTCACTGTTGGTTCTCACAAGAGCTGTTTATTATAAAGAGCCTGACACCTTCCCCCTCTTGCTCTCTCTTGCTTCCTCTCTCATTTTGTAATGTCTATACATACCAACTCCCCTTCACCTTCCGCTATGACTGGAACTTCCCTGAAGCCCTCACCAGAAACAGATGTTGGAGTCATGCTTCTTGTACAGCCTACAGAACCATGAGACAAATAAGCCTCTTTTCTTTATAAATTACCCAGCCTCAGGTAGTCCTTTATTGAAACACAAGCAGACTAAGACACTGGATTTTTAGAATTAGAATCCATAGACCTTTAAGATACACAGAGCCAAGAGCAGCATTGGCAACAATCAGAGAACTGTATTGTTGAAGGTGCTTCTGTGTTTCATGTCTTTTATTTTTCATATTTTATATTTGTGCTCTTTCAGTACAAATCATAGCCTGCCTTTTTTACTAGGATGATAAATACATTACAGTGCCCTCTTTTTTTTTTGAGTTGGAGTCTCACTCCATTGCCTAGGCTGGAGTGCAGCGGCACGCTCCCAGCAACTGCAGCCTTCACCTGCTGGCTCCGGCGATCCTTCTACCTCAGCCTTCCAAGTAGCCGGAACTACAGGTGTGCGCTACCACACCCGGCTAATTTTTGATTTATTGTAGAGGCAAGGTCTCACCAAGTTGCCTGCCTGGGTCTCGAACCCACAGACTCAGGCAATCCACTCACTTCGGCCTACCAAAGCACTGGGATTATAGGCTGAGTCACCGATACAGTGCCCTCTTAACCGGGTTATGTTCTTCCTCTTTTCCAGGTGCCATGGGCTAAATTCTGTTCCCTCCCCACCAATTTATACATTGACGTACTAACCCCTAGTACCTCAAAATATGCACCTTTAGCCTTCCACAAGGGGCATTTTCTCATAGATTCATGAATATTGCTAATTTTGTTTATGGCTTTTAGCTACCCTTCTCAAAGCCAAATTCAGAGACTCTTCACTTCCAAAGTCCCAGAGGTTGAAGCTGTGTTGAAATGACAGCCCGTTTTTCTCCAGGCTAAGAATGGTCTCTGCCCCGACCAAGTTCTCGGATCCACCATGCAAGATCTGAAGCCGGGCTCAGTGGCTCAGCTTGTAATTCCACGCCTTGGGAGGCTGAAGTGAGTGGACTGCCTGAGCCCGCGGGTTCGAGACCCACCTGGACAACTTGGTGAGACCTCATCTCTACAATAAATCAAAAAATTAGCCAGGCATGGT
>NW_007259503.1:233677-275650 GCF_000164805.1 Carlito syrichta
AAAAAAAAAAAAAAAAAGATCTGAGCTGCCTATGGGAGCTTTCCATCAGAGCCTTCCTTACCACACACGGTACTTATTACTGCTACCTTCTCAACACGTGTGCCTTTCTCATCCAGATATCATGCATTTCACCCCAGTATCAACTGTGCAACATGATCAGAATAAAATCCAATTTTTAAAATCTAGTTCAAAAAATGCTATGATGTGCCCAAATTCACATAGCCAAAGGATGGAATAAGCTGGATGGCATCCCAGGTTAAGCTTTAGAAATACCAATCCTTTCTCATTGTGCATGTGTCTCACCTTTTCATTAACAGTGCCGATTGACCCCTAAAGAACTATAGGGTTTTTCTTACTGATTTAGGAGAAACATTTGTGTTCTACTCCAAAATCAAATACAGCATCTTTTCTTCACATCATTTCCCTTCATTCTATCAAAAAACAGCTGAGAAAGCTAAAATCAGTCAAAGCATCTGGCAGCTTTTGATACTTGCCCATAACACAAAAATCTTAGCAGGTGCGATAAGATAAAAGTCAGCTTTAAAAATTATGTCTCTGGGCATCATTTTCTATATCAAAGGGGGAAAAAAAACTTGCCTAGCTGAGATTTGCAAGGGAAGGCAGCCTAGTTCTCTCTTTCCATAACACTTTAAATAATTAAGATCTATAAGACAAATGCATTACCATTTATTTAAGCCACTAGGCACCAGTGAGCATGGAGAAATGACTATTTTTTGAGATCCTCAAAGGATTTTAAATTTTAAAAGAAAAATTATTCCTAAGAAATAACGTCAGAACTGATACATACTTAAACCTTGATTTGATGTTGACTATTGAACTAGGATCTGTCTTTCCAGATAGAGATGATATATCTCATTCAGAATTTGTTTATGGCATAAAGTGTTGGAGGCTCTATGGGGAGCAGGTAGGGGGTGGGACATGGGCTCTAGGGTCAGATCTGCCTGTGTTCTCATCAGACACAGTCACTCACATGCTCTATGACCTTGGACAAGTTATAACCTCTCTCCATTTCCTCCCACTGCATAATGGGGATCACAGTAGTACTGACTTCATTAGTGCTAATAATTGTTATAATGGTGCCTGACACAAATTTTCATGATGTACATCTAATGAAATAAGAAACTATTTAATTAAATAAATAAAAATATGCAGTTTTTATGAGTCTGACTATTTTAGATGCCTCATATAAGTGAACTCATGCAGCAATTGTCCTTCTGTGTCTGATTTATATTTCGAGGAGCATAATGTCCTCTAGTTTCATCTATGTGGTGGCAGAAGGTAGGATCTCTTTCTTTATAAGTCTGAATAATATTCCACTGTATGCATATACCACATTTTCCAAGATCTATAAAAATAGTCAAGCTCAAAAAAGCAATGAATAGAATGTGGTTGCCAGGGTCTGGGGGGAAGGAGGATACAGGGAGTTGTCGCTTTATGGGTATGTAGTTTCAGTTATCCTAGAAGAATAAACTCTAGAGATTTTTCTGTATAGCATAATACCTATAGTTAACAATATTGTATTGTGCACTTTAAAATATGCTACAAGGATAGATCTCCCCCCCTACACACACACACAAAAGAAAAACACCACAAAAGAACACAAGGAAATTTTTGGAGGTGATGGATATGTTTAGTACTTTGAAAGTATGTTAAACATGTGCATTTTTTGTATATCAATTATACCTCAATAAAACTTGAAAAACATGCAGCAGGCAGGACATGGTGGTTCATGCCGATAATCCCAGCACTTTGGGAGGCAGAGGCAAGAGGATTGCTTGAGCCCAGGAGTTTGAGACCAGATTTGGAAACATAGTGAAACCCCATCTCTACAAAAAATCTAAAAATTAGATGGGGCTAGTGGCACACGCCTGGAGTTCCAACTACTAGGGAGGCTGAAGTGGAAGTATTGCCTGAGCCCAGGGGGCCAAGGCTGCAGTGAGACATGATCATGTTAAAGGACTCCAGCCTGGGCAGCAAAATGAAACCCCCTACTCAAAAAGAAAAGAAAAGAAAGGAAAACATGTAGCAATAACAACACATATTAAAAGAAAGAATAACAAGAGATTAGCAACAGCCAATTTCTAGTCTCAGTTCTTTTGGTAAGAAATTGAGTAACTTTGTATAGGTTACTGTTCATACCTCACTTTTCTAATCTGTAAAATGAGGAACTGGAACTGGAAAACATTGACAATTTCTTGCTGTTCAAAAAAAAGTGATGCCACGAGTCTAATGAATGGTGTCACAAGAACCTTTAAATATCATTTCTAAATGATTGCAAGAGGTTAATCAGATGAGGTAAAATTTGAATTGATAGCTGAAGACTAATAAAACACAAGGACTGGGCAGGCTCATTCAGAGCCTGACGGATTGAGTCTTCCTGATAGTAATTTCTGCTTTTGGAGAAATGAGAATATCCTTGTGTCTGCTTTTATCCCTGGTGTTCAATTATGAGCCCGTAGCTCATTTGAACATCCTAGAAGCATGCTTCTAGTTAGACAGTAGAAGGTGCAGAGGGAAGGGAAGGACCAAATTGACCCATCAGATCATGTGGATACTCCAGCTCCAAAAAGGCAGAGGAGTAGGGTGGAGATTTGTGTTCGTTAGCATTTCCTTTAGCACTGAGTTAGGAAGCACAGTAGGCTGTAGGGACTTCTGGTCCTCTGCCCTCTCCTGTACTTGCAGCCCAATAGAGATGTGTAGCCATGGCCTGGGATACTTGCTGGAATCAGAGGAAGAGAGTCACTTTTTAAAAATAACTTTATTTTATCATAGAGATGTGGGATACAAGTCAGGATTAGGTACACAAGTAATCTATATGCAGGTGAAGTTTGGGCCCCCAATTGGTCCTCACTTGCCCTGGTTTAGGCCCTTTTGTTGTTATCCAGTCAATGGGTAACAATGGGCAGTAGGGTTAGTTCCATGATTTTGCTGTTGTGAATAATGTAGCAATAAGAATGCATGTGCAGGTGTCTTTTTTGTAGAATTGGAAGAATCAATATTATCAAGATGTCCATCCTACCCAAGGCAATCTATAGATTCAATGCAATACCCATCAAATTACCAACATCATTCTTCTCAGACCTGGAAATGACAGTACAGAAATTCATATGAAACAAAAAAGAGCATGAATAGCCAAAAACAATCCTCTGCAAAGGGAATAAAGTGGGAGGTATCAACTTCCAGAATTTATTTATTTCATTTTTTAATTTTAATTTTAATATTTTTTAGTCAAAATCTCACTCTGTTTCCCAGGCTGGAGTGCAGTGGCATGCTCACACCCACCACAGCCTCGAACTGCTGGTCTCAGGTGATCCTTCCTCTTCAGTCTTTTAGAAGGCTGGAACTACAGGTATGTGCCACCACACCCAGCTAATTTTTTGATTTATTGTAGAGACAAGGTCTTGCCTAGTTGCCCAGTCAGGTCTCAAATCCTTGGGCTCAGGCAATCCTTTTGCCTTCACCTCCCAAAGTCCTGGAATTACAAGCATGAGCCATTGCACCCGGTCACACTTCCAGACTTTAAACTCTACTATAAGGCTACAATAATCAAAACAATCTGGTACTGGTGCAAGAACAGACATATAGACCTGTCACTTGATTCTAGATCACAATGAGATTTCAAGAGACAGATCTGTCATCTGTTCTCTCTCTCAGTTAAAATCTCTGGTCCTGAAAAACAAAAACTAATGACAATTCCTTTAAGAAATAATGACAATATGGAAAAGCAGTCAGGTGATGATGACCATTCTCTGGGTATGTGTTTAAGGGCACCGTCGTCTTTTTCCGCTTTCTCATTTCTAGTAAAGCCTTTGTATGGAGAGAGACATTTCTCCTGTAGTCACACAGTGAGGAAAGATAATTAAATGTTCCCTAACAAGGAAACTGAGTTTTCACCACTTTTGGTTTTTAGCAATGTCAGCCCATCTGTGTGTGTTCTTAAAGGAAGGGGCTGTGTACAGCCCACTTTTGATAAAAGAATGACTGGTTTTCCAATTTAGATGCCACCCCAAATCATCACACTGAAATGAAAAGTAAATACTGCAGCTCCAAAAATTAAAGTCTATTAAAAAAAAAAAAAAAAAAAGACGTGGAAGAAATTTTAATGCATATTACTAAGTGAAATAATCTGAAAAGGCTATATATACTGTATGATCCCAACTATGTGACTGTCTGGAAAAAGATGAAACTATGAAGACAGTAAAAGGTCAGTGGTTGGCAGGGACTGGGGAGAAGGAGGGAAGAATGGGCAGAGCACAGAAGGTTTTTAGGGCAATGACACTACTAACGGTGGATATGTGTCATTATACACCTGTCCAAATGCATGGAATGTACAAGGGCAAGAGTGAATTCTAACATAAGCTGTGGACTTCTGATGACAGGTTTATGGATTCTGACAAAAGTCCTACCCTGGTATAGGATGCTGATGTTGGAGAAGGCTACACATGCATGGAAAAAAGGATATATGGGAACTCCCTGTACTTTCTACTCAATTTTTCTGAGAATCTAAAAATTCTCTAAAATATATAATCCATTAAAAATGCTTAAGTAAATACCATGCCATTTAATTCAGTTTTTACTGGAGGTGATAAAATACCTGACTAGTAAGAAACAAATTGGTTCTGATTTTAATCAGGACGTATGATAAATTCCCTATTTTAAATTTGGATATAATTTCTCTTTAAGAATATTATAATCCTAAAAAGAAAAGCTACTATTGTTTTGTTGTTGTTGTTGAAATCAAAATACTTTCCTTAATATTATGGTCCCTAATTTAATACTGATTGAAAAGCGTATCAAATGGTGACTGTATCTGAGGGCTAAGCAAAATTTCATATCAGATGAAAGTGAGAAAGGAAATAAATTTCCTATACAACAAAGGAAGATATTTCTAGAAGAGTGGGATGGGGACAGATTTAAGTTAAAGAAGGGAACAGTTTGGCCTCCTGCTAAGGAAGAGGACCAGGGACAGCCATGTTAAGGTCTGTTAATGTTAAGAAAAATGTATGCAAATTGTATTAATAGGACATTTTATTTCAGCACTCTCTGGATGATTGCCAAGCAAAAACATTAAAAACTTTGCTCAGAGAGGCTGCCAAATGATTCACCCATTTGGGGTGCCCACACAGCCAGTCCAGTCCTTACACAGACACCTGCTTCAGTGGTTATGTAGGTTTCTCGGGTTGTTTCATTTTAAATCTCAAGTTTTCAAACAACTTTAAACCTCAAGTCCAACCTTAATTAAACCTTTGGAGAGAAAAAGACAATAAGCTTTAAAGATCCCCTGTTTGGCTCATAAAATCTCAGCACAACAAACCAGGAAATATTCAATTATTCCTAGAACGCCATAAACATTTTATGGCTCAGTCCTATTATTTCTCTTAAGTCTCTTTACGGCAAGGATGTTTGGTCCGCCTCAAACCTCTCCTCCTCTCCTCTTGCACTTGATCTTTTTTATGTACTTGAAAGATGGGTTTGCTTTTCAATTTGCATGCTCTTCCTTCACTCCAGTGCTTTCGGGAGGAAAGGCCGGGAGGGAGGAAAATGCTCTCAGAAGTCGAAGGTAGCGGCCATATTTGTGTTGCTCTCATCAGTCTCCAAAGAAACAGGAAAGTCATCACTCCTTAAGCTGTGCACAAGGTGATAGAGGAATTAATACAAGCCTAACCAACTTGCAAATTGTGGTACCCAATGAACCAGAAATGTTGCTTCTAGGGGAAGTGTTGTTCTTAGCTCCACTTTATATTCAGGCTGCCAGGTCTGGAGCCATTTCCTCTGACCCTACATCTTTTTGCTCTCCATCCTGCATTCTCCTGCCAGGTAGCCTCTCTCCAAAGTCTTGGGCTAAGTGTTTCCACAGTCAGCAAGAATTTATGAAAATCAGGCTTAATATTCAAGTAACAAAAGAGCTAGTCAAACGTGCTGCTAAATTGGCCTAACTGACCTTAGCCTTGAATCTAATTACTGAATTTCTGTTTTGTTTCTAAGTAAAAGTAGCTGACAGCTATGGGCCAGTTAAATTTTGTCACTGCCCTAAACATTTGACATGTATTGTCTCATTTAATCTTCACAATAACCCTGTGGAGTGGTTGTTATAGGGTCTTCATTTTACAAAGAAGGAAACTGAGGAACAAAGAGTTTAAGTCATTTGCTCAAGATCAGGGAGCCAGACAGTAGAGAGATTCAAGGGTAGGAAGCCAGACCTAGAACTTGACAAATATGTATATTTATGTGGTGATACCTCTTCAGTATCCCAGTATCCCACTTTCAGTAACAGGGTCTTTACTTTCTTCCCATCCCCTAATTTGAAGTATTTTCTTAATTATCCCAAGAGCTGATGACCCCCTGAGATCCACCTTCCTTATGACATTCATCTTTGGGGGAAGAAGTTTTTGCCTTAAGTTTCACCCATTCATCTGGGGCTCCGTTGGCCCTGGGAACAGCTCCCTTCTTGTCTCAGTCTCCAAATATCACGTATTCTTGGGCTTCATTCAGATAATCATATCTCTGATTGTCAGGTGTCCCCCAGTGGATGCATTCAGCTTTCCTGCATGGACTTCATCTAAGGTCAAGTGGACAAATTAAGATTGAATTAGAAGCAACCCCCATACAGGAGAGCATTGGTTTACTGTTCTGAAAATTACCCTCAGAGTTTTCTAGACGCCTAGATAGACCCTAAAAGACTCCACTTCCACACCAAGTAACCCTAGTTCCACTATAGTGTCCGTATGGTATGATGACCACTAGAATTTTGAAAAAGACTGATCTCTGCCTTTTCTGTGAGCCTGACATCTTGACACAAAAGGGAATCAATGGAGAAATGCTCTGAAACGAGATGTCAATACCTTGTGAAGAAGTTTGTATCAAATTAAGGTTCATAGGAAATATGTAAAAGCTTTCATCTTCTGTCTTTCTCATTAAGAGTCCTCA
This sequence comes from Carlito syrichta, assembly GCF_000164805.1. NCBI lineage: Eukaryota > Metazoa > Chordata > Mammalia > Primates > Tarsiidae > Carlito > Carlito syrichta. The sequence goes on from NW_007259503.1 coordinate 240,626, forward strand.
TCACTTTTTATGAGGTGTCAGATGTTACATTGATGGGGGGGAGGAAGCTACATAGATATCACACATATTATAAAAGTGAAAACAAACCCAGTTTTTACATAAACTCCAAGAAGTTTATGAGATTTAATTGCATCTAGAATCCTGTATCCCAGTGTACAGAAAGATGTGCAGTTCTGATATAGATCTTCTTTTCCTGAAACTTTTGAAACTAAAATTTCTAAGACCAAGTTCTAGGAAGTGTCCTTCCTTTGAGTGAGACTTTCTGCACTCCCAGCAATGCGAGAAGTCAGACAATCAGAGTCGTAAGAGAAGACCTTTACTTTGTGAGAATTCGAGGCTCAGAGAGAAAGGCTGGCCCTATCTCCTTGTCGAGGGAAATGTTGCTGGAATGATTCTCTTCCCCCTGCCAGAGCTGTGGGAGGAGAACCCCTCAGAGAAATGATGATGAGATACATAAACAATGCAAGAAAGGAGAAGGATGTCTCAGAACATGTCTGCTCAATCCCCAACTTTCTGAGCTATGGGGGGGAGATACTATTGGATATGCAGCCACTGGAAAAAGGACGCATGAAGCTGCAGCCATGGAAAGATGGCAGAGAGGCCCCTTCAGGTCCAGTGTCCCAGGATACAGGAGGTAGGTCATCCTGCTCACACACAGGCGGCAGAGTTAGGATTCTTTGTATCCTGGGAATGAGTCCACCAGCAGGGGCCCAGTTGGACAATGAGTGAGAACAACGCCGCCTAGATGTGCCACTGGAATTGAATCCTCTCAGGAGGGAGACATACCCTATATTAGTCCAGGGTCTCCAGAGAAGCAGAACCAATACAATGTGCATATGTATAGAAAGATATTTATATTAAGGAATTGACTCGTGTGATTATGGGAGCTGGCAAATCCAAAATCTGCAGGGTGAACCCAGAGAAGAGCGGATGCTGTAGTTAAAGTCCACAGGCCATCTGCTGCAGAATTCCTCTTGTTCCAGGGAGGTCAGTCTTTTGTTTTATTCAGACTTTCACCTGATTAGTTGAGGCCCACCCACACTAGGGAAGGTAATCTGCTTTACTCAGAGTTCATCAATTTAAATGCTAGTCTCATCCAAAATACCCTCACAGAAACATTCAGAATAATGTTTGCCCACATACCTAGCCACCACGATTCGGCCAAATGGACACATAAACATAACCATTACACACACCCACTCCAATTAAGATCACAAATGCTGTGGAAGCAGAAATTCGTCACCAGCAGACCTGTAGGAAAATACCTTTTCCCTTTCCTGCTCCTTACCCCAGTTCCAGGGGAGCGAGCACAAAGAACTGGGAGGTGTAGAGAGAAGAGATTGGGTACACTCCAGGCCTCTGGGCTCCTAACTCCAGTCCTCTCGGCCTCTTGCTGACTTCAGCTATTGTGGGCAGACAATTCTGTGCAGACTTCAGCTCACCTAACGCTGAGATGTGCCAAAGTGAAAATTGCACCAGACAAAGGTAAACAGGCCAGGAAGACATCATTAAAGTTGGAGAACTGCAAGAGTGGAGAGAGGCCAGAGCTCAGTCTGAACTCAACTCCCCCGAAGCAGAGAGGACAGGGTGAGTTATGGAAAAGCCCTGGAGGGTTTTAGGCCACCTGTGCTAGTTAAGTGGCTTTATCTGAAGGAAAACCACACTTTCTCATGTCTTCCTGGCAACGTGGAGCCAGGAATCTGCCAGAGTTAGGCTATTACACTCCTTGGGAGATTGGGAGGTGGGGCCCTGGCTTTCTGATGATTGCTTCGCAGAGGGATGGCTCCCAGATTCTTGGGAAAGACATTCCCAGGTTTTTGAATTGGCTAGAGGCTTTAAAAGATTCTCATCTCAAAGTGGCTGTGAAAGAACTGACAATTACAAGTTTTCCAAAGTAAATGTTCTCATTAAAGGGAGGTCAGGATCAAGAGTCAGAAAGAAGCCCATCTGAAGTTCAGTCCAGCTGAAGGGCTGAGAGGGCTGCCATGGTCGGATGTTTTGCCTCAGTCAGTGCCTCCTTTACTTCCTGCCCTGGAGCTTTTGAACCTCGTAGGTGCTGTAAGAGGCCATGCATCGAGAGAGGATGGGAGCCTGGGGATAAACACTTGTGACCGATGCTCAGATAAATGATGCTGAGAGACGCTTTCTACTCTCATCAGAAGGTTCCAGAGAGATTCAGCCTTATTCCTTCAGGAATGGCCGCAGCACTGCCCCCTGGCTCTTTCTCCTTCCCTGACGCTTCTCCTTGGGTGCCTGACTCTGGCCACTGGGGTCACCTCCCTCATGGGCTCCTCACACAAAGTCCTGCTTCCGAGTCAGCTTTCGGGGAAACTCTAGGGAAGAGTCCAAGCCAACGCTCTGTTCTTTTCTTGACCTCAAGGGGTCTCTGGGCTCAGCCTGCCCTGGGAGGGGGATAACTTTGAAAAACACAAGAGATTAATGTTTAAAATAAGCCAGACCAGCCGGGCTCGGTGGCTCAGCCTGTAATCCCATGCTTTGGGAGGCCGAGGTGAGTGGATTGCCTGAGCCCGCGGGTTCAAGACCTGCCTGGGCAACTTGGTGAGACCTCATCTCTACAATAAATCAAAAATTATCCGGACGTGGTAGTACATGCCTGTAATTCCGGCTACTCAGAAGGCTGAGACGGAAGGAGTGCTGGAGCCCAGCAGGTCAAGGCTGCGGTGGCCGGGATCATGCCACTGCACTCCAGTCTGGGCGACAGAGTGAGACTCCAACTTAAAAAAATAAAAAATAAAATAAGCCAGACCTATAAATGGCCTAAGGCTTTTTATGTGTTTGTTTGTTTCTGTGGTTATACTAAGATTTATTTTAATTTTGTTTATTTCAATAGTTTCGGGGGTACAAATAGTTTTGGTCTGGGCTTTAAGTGTACCCACCACCCCCACCTGTGCACATTGTACTCGACAGGTAATTTTTTGTTCTTCCATCCCATCCCGCCATCCCCCTTCTGACTTTCTATGTCCCTGAAGATCTCCCACTTATAAGTGAGAACATGCAGTGTTTGGTTTTCTGTTCCTGAGTTGCCTCACTTAAGATGATATTCTCCGATTTTATCCAAGTTGCTGCAAAAGATATTATATTTTTCTTTTTGATAGCTGGATAGTATTCCATAGTGTATATAGAACACATTTTTATTAACAACTGATCAGTTGATGGGCATTTAGGCTGATTTCAAATCTTTGCAATTGTGAATTGTGTTGCAATGAACATGCGGGTACAGGTGTATTTGTTATATAACGACCTTTGCTCTTTTGGATAGATACCTAGTAGTGGAATTGCTGGATCAAATGGCAGATATGCTTTTAGTTGTTTGAGAAATCTTTATCACACTTTCCATTTGGCTGTTTTAATGATGAAGGTGACTGCAAATGTGTCAAGGAAGCTGTTGTTCAGGAGGAAAGGGTGTCCCCAGCCCAGTGATAGCAGGAATGGGAAAGGAAACACGTCCATGCTTATGCCCCGAGTTAGGGTTGCGCAGTGCCACCCAATCACGCTGCTTTTAGGATATTACAACTGCCCCTTCACTCAAACCCTCCCTGGTTTGCTTTGAAAAGTACGTGTTCTGTTTTCTACTTTGAGCTGCTATTCAAAGTCTAGGCTACATGCAGCTTAAACGGCACTGTGTGGCTTGCACCACGATGACTGTAATCTCTGTGTGTCTGAGTGTGGCTTCCATGAGGGTCCAGAATCCGGTTTCCCAGTACCCATAAGGGTCCTGGTTGCCTCACTGGGCATTTTGTCATCATACCTGCACCAGCAGGAATTTAGACATTTGGCATATGTAGCTCATAGTTAGGTAAATAATTAAAGTAGAAATCCTAAGAGCAACAAAGAAATACAGTTGTACAAAGGATATTCATAGAAAGGGGTGCATTTTGTAGGTAAGAGAAGGATCACAAAAGGACTCTAGGTGAGAGGAACGCATAATGACAACAGGAACAGAGCTACCATGCCATTTGCTCTGAGTAGTGACCATGGGTGGGAGTCAGGACATGCAGGATTTTATCCCAGCTCATCAGTGAATTATTTGTATAGACCTTGGCAAATCATAAGTTACTTCAGAAGTATCTATGTACAAAAAATTCTGCAAATCTCAAAGTTCTAAAATATGTTTCAAAAATGTTATTACCCTGCATACATGTTTTAATTTTGTAGTTTTTTTAACCTCCAAAAAACTTAAGCTCTATTGTCATTTTTAAGATATCAGCCTAATTCATCGAGTTCCAGACACTCTCTTGATTTCATGGAATCTATGGTCTTAGGTCCAGCTTGCTTGGGGTGGAGAAAGTAACATTTCGGTAGGACTTATGATGTGGACTTGAAGGAAGTCTTTAAGGGAAAATTACAGTTTGGGCATGTTTTAAATGACCCACATAGATTCTTGTTTTTTAAAATATTATGGGTAAAAATATTTATCTCCTTCTATAAACACTTAGAAATACTGGATGAAATTAGGACAACTAGGCCCCAAATACGGAACTGAAAGAACAAATTTTTTCAAAAGCTAAATCTCCAGGGGCCTAAAACATAAAGAACTGAAAGGCAGCAGTTAGCCTGTGAGCTGTGGCTCCTTGAGCAAAGGAGATTACAACGCCTCCTTAGAAGATGGAATGAAGCAAGTGGGGTGAAAATGGGGCCCACACAGGAAGAGAGGCAAGGGCATCAGGCCTGAGCAGCATGAGGATGACATCACAAGGGGTGGGTCATGGTGGCCATGGGGCATTGTTTATGTTCAATGGATTCTGGTTTTTCACTAGTAAGAAAGGGGAAATCTGCAAAGGGAAAATACTAAGATGAACCCTCTGAAACTGTTGGCTTAGAATTGCAGGAACCAATATGAACTCATGATTTTCAGTGTATGTATAGATCAGTATGAATACAAATGTGGATAAAAGTGTGTGAGTGTGTGTGTGTGTGTGTGTGTGTGTGTGTGTGTGTGTGTGTGATGTCTTATTAGCAATGGCCACATCTAGTGCCCTGATCTAGAAGAACTCAGAATTCCTTAGACATATGATAGATTCCAGGTTTGGCTCAGAAAAGTATAAAATGACATTTTATAGTACCAGAAAACAAGGAAGTGAGGAAAAAATGATATTAAAAGTCAGGAACCAGCTTACAGAGGTTCCCATTGACCGGAAATAGCTAATGAAATATGTAAAATAATTGCGATAGCTTGCTTGACGTAAGTAACTCCATTGTGTTAAAATCCTCCATCTTAGCTGTTGGCCTGACCTAAAAATGACCTCCCCCACCAGTGTGCTTGTGTGATTGTTGTAACGTTCCCATGACCACAGACCCACAGCCTTGTTCCCCTGAGCTGTTCACACTGACCATTCTTGTTGAGCATTTGAAAACTCCCTAGCCACAAGTTCCGTGTAATTATATGCCTTGTTAACTGAAATCCAAAAGATTGTTTCTTTTGTTTTTGTTCCTTTTCCCCTCACCCCTGCTATGTAGCCCACTTGCAGATTTTGCCTTTATAAGCTTCTTGCTGATTCCACTCTGTGTCAAGAGCTTCTTGGTGAGAGCCTTCTCTTGACCATGCACTAAATAAAGGACTCTTAATTTGAACTTGGCATGCTGGCGTGACTCCTTCTCACACTTCAGTCATAACAGACCAAATCTAGAACAATTTGACATAAAAATAAATAATATTGGTAAGAGATTTTGACACATTGAATAAAATCGGAAACACTGAGTTCATATTGATGTAATTAATAACTTGAAAATTCAGTGAGAAACAAGACACTTTCAAAATTTCAAAGCCCCTTACCACAAAGAACTTATTAATTATAAAGAAAACACAAGCAACTTTACAGTGGGGAATCTGGCAAGTACCACCTTAATCAAGTGATCAAAGCAATCATCATTCATAAAGGGACAAATCAAAACTGCACATCACCTGATAGGGTACACTGAAATAAACACACAGCACTTCTGTGATATAATTAAATTTAGGGTATGGGTCTTTTACAGAAATTAGAAAAACACTGAACAAACTCACATTGAAGAGTATCCTATGGAATAACCGCCCTATAATCTTCAAAAGTGTCAAAGCCATCTAAGTCAAGGAAAGAATTGGGGACTTTTTCACATTAAAGACAGTAAAGGAAATATGACAACTTATGTAATTCTGAATTGGATCCTTTGTTCTCAATAAAATTATTGGAACATTTGGTGAGATGGGAAGAAGGTCTTTGCATTAGATCTTAGCAATGCAGGAATACGCTTTCAGGATTTGATGGTTGTATTGGGGGTATGTAGGAGTACATACTTGCTGGTAGGAAATACACATGAAAGTATTAGAGATGTTCTTTAATTGCTATGTTTTAGTAAGTTTGAGATTGCTTCTGATTTTTTTTAAATTAAAAATTACTAACAAATATAGCTTCCAAACCAGTAGAGAAAAAAACAGTGATTGTAAAAACCCTTATTTATTTGCAAAAAGTTTTTTATTTTCAAAAGGGGAAGAAGGAATGCAAAACCAACAAACAAAGGGGTAGCAAATCTTGAATACAAAATAGGGTGGAAGATCCAGGCCTGCATAAATATATATATATACACAAGATATGTAATTGTATTAAACATACCAGGTAAAAGAGATATTTTAATTTGTTATGAAACAAATAATATTTAGCTATGTGATATAGCAATTATGATGTTCATAAGTTATGCAGAGACAAATTTCTAAAATTTGAGTTTGAAGATAATGAAAGAAAAAAATGTAACAGACAGACACTCACCAAGAGAAAGTTAATATTGCATCATTAGTATCAGACAAAGTACAGTTGATGTGCATATATGCTACTGAATTATAAAAGAGACAAATCATCAGTCAGCAATAACAATTTGGAACTCGTATGAAACAAACATAGTTTCAAATGGAATAAATTAAAAACTGGTAGTATAACATAGAAAATGTGATAAATAATAGTGATTTTATACCTACTTCAATAACTAATCAATTTAAATTATTAAGAATACAGAAGATTTGAAGAACAAAATTACAAGCTTGTTCTAAAATACATGTACAGAAGGTTGCACCTAAAAATTATTTTCAGGGATGCATAGAACAGTTTTAAAATTGATCATGTATTAGGACGCAAAGGAAAAAATCTTAGAAAATACCAAAGAATCAATATTATACAGAAGCATGAATTTTGAATTCAGTTGTATATTGCCCTTTCCTCCAATCCAGGGCTACTAGCAGGCAATATAAGGGCCTTAAAATTCATGGAAAGGAACCTTTCTGCTGCTAAGTAAATCACACTGAAGTGTCTGCCTTTCATGTTCTAAAATAACTTTGCTTGTCTCAGTGGTGGAACAAGCCCAGGTCTCTAAATTGCCCCCATATCTGTTTGCTGTGCTAGGCTTTGCAGTGACGTCGATGCCTTCTTACCCAAATCCAAGCCTTATAAACCAGACTCTGAGAACATAATCATCCACCCACTCACATCTGAGTCCTCTAAGTCTTCCCAGAGCCCTGTGACTTCTTAGACCACTAGGGCTCCACCTGTTGCCTCTCAAATTTTGATTTATAAACCACTTATGCTCTTAAATATTCTTCTAGAGTACAGGAATAACCTTAAGTGATGTGAAGATGTTTGACAGATGATTTCTTCCTCATCTCTAAGTTGTCATTTTAAGAAAAAAGGTTGTAGTTATTGAGTTGGAAACAGAGCAAGAGAGGGCGGGTGTGAGTGTGTATGTGAGTGCACATACGTGTGTGTGAATGTGTTTGAGTGTGTGAGAGTGTGTGCAAGGGTGTGTATGCATGTATGTTCATGTTCATGTGCATGAGAGTGTGAATGTGAGTGTGTGTGTGTATGAGCATGCGAACTTGGCATGGAGGGAAGGCTGAACAATGTGAAGTCCACGTAACTGAAGAGCAGCCTGGGGGACCCTGGGCGCTGAGGAAGGGAGAAATGTTTTTCCAACTAGTGAGAAAGAAACACAAAAATGGAAATGGAAGGGCCTAGTGCTGAACTTCACTCGCTTCACAATTTTACTGAATAAACAAGAAAATGAACAGAAAAGAGCTGTTTTACCTTTGGCTCTTTATGGGACTATGATCTAATTCACAAAGCCACATGAGGCAGGAATTTCAGTGAGAAGTCGAGTGGGCCTGTCTTTTATTTTCTCTGGCTCCCACTTTATCAGAATAACACCGAGACGAAGCAGGTGTCCAGGACACATGTGTTGTGATGATTCAAGAGCCCCGCCCTGGCTCTCAGCCCGCCAAGCTTGAACCCTGTCACTCACCATTTGACTGGGAAAAGCAAGTCATTCACTTCATTCTCTGCCTCCCTCTTCCTCACCAGGGGTGTGCCAATATTGGACAATGAACTCTGGAGTCATCTCCTGCTCTCACTTCTCTGAAGCTGTCATCTCCTTATGTCCCCAACATTAAGACAGCAATTTTTCAAAGTACTTAAAATAAAATATGGTGGATTGAAAGCTTTTTGTTTTTTTAAAAAAACCTCTGAAAAAGTTTTTCAGTACTGAAATATGGATTTGTAAGTTTTCCGGAGACTTTTATACAACTCAGCTCTATGTAAGCTCCTGGCCTGGTGTTGTCCCTTTTCTAGTTTGTAGGAGAGGCATTTTTATTTTGAGATATGTATATTATAAACTCTTGGTAATACATGAATTGGCTTGTAAAATAGGACATAAGCAGATACTTAGGAGATGGTGCCAATTTGTTGACATTATTTTTAGACAAAACACAAGCAGAATTGTTAATCAGATATTTTGTGAATGCAGAGATACCTTCTGATAAATGTTGCCATGCTAAACAAAGGCCATGCTTTCCCTTAAACAACTGTTTAGCACATTAAATTGAACACCAAAGGAATAAGTTTCCCATTAATCTTCCATGTACACAGAAGATAACAATTTGATTTTTATCTGTCTTAAATTTTCAAGGCAACACAAGCCAATGCTCATTTAATTTGGTCTTGGCATTGGAAGGGTAGATCAATATGATAAATAAATCACATTGAACAAGGACTTTATTGGTATTTGACTGAATATTAATAGACTTGCTTGCTCTGCTTCGTTCAGACCATCAGTAGATGCCAGGCAGATTCATTGACAATAAGCCGCCAGACAATGACTAGGAGCTTATTTCAGGTAAGGGCATAGAGTCAATACTTTCCCCAAGTTATGATGAGTAGATATTATTTGGAGGATAAATAGCAATACCAATTTCCAATACATGAGTAAAGCTTAAACAGGGCTTCTTTATTTTAATTGCCTAATATTTCCTTTTTCATATATGCCAATGGTTCCCAAGCTCTTTATCTGACTGGTTGCACTCAACAATCATGGCTCACTATGGCACAAATTCCCTATGGAGAATGCGTGGGCTGAGGGACGGGCAATCACTCAAGAAGAATTATCAGCAAACTCTGTACTTGGATGCCTGAGGACACTTGGATTTGGGTTTCATTCTTTTTCTCCCCAGTCAGTCCTCCAAGAAATGGCCTCCTGAGCACTGTGCATGCCTCTGTAACAGCATCTGAACCAGTCTGATGCATTCTCCTACTGACACGCAGTCTGGTAAAGGAAGAGATGGCTATTCATCTTGTGCCCTTCAGCACAGTATCTGCCCCGATAAAACTCTCAGTCAAGCTTGTTGAATGGGTTGGTGAGAGCAAGAAGAAAAGCCAAAAGTCCCTCAGATATCTACACCAAGATAAGACTCTCACATATATTGCCAGTATTTTCTTATTCATTGCCTCTAAATGTCTGCATCCACCCTTCTCAGGTAAAGAGGTTACCCCCATGGTCCAGAAAATGTTCATTTGCCACATTTTCTTAACAACCAACTGTGCTTAAATATGGAGATGGCTGTGGTACTTCCATCTTACTCACCCAACAAATGTGTATGATTAGACTTTTGCTATAATGATTTTAAAATTCTAAGAGATGTGGTAATTTCATATTACGTACACTTGGTATTATAATTTGAATTCATTTTCTCCTTTATCATCCAAACAAGACAAACATCATTATATGGCAGAAACACAAACTTGAGTCAGAAAGCCTAGCCACATGTGACCAGCAGAGTCAACATGGACAAGTCATTTGGTGCCTTTAAACCTCAATTTGTTTCATTTGTAAAGTGAAAAGAATTAGCCAAATATGGGTAAAGTGTTCACTAAACTTTAATTAAGCACTAAAAATAAACATTCACTCATTATCATTATTATTCACTCAAAAAAGGATGTGCGGCTTTTCAGTAAGCTAAATTGAAATGACCACTACAAGCTATCCATTCACCAGAGCTAGCCACACTCTTCTGTGTTTCAGAACTTGATATCCAGATGCATGGAAAAATCAAACACAGCCAGATCGTATCTTCAGAAAGCACCGGGGTGGGAAGAGGAACACTATGTTCAGGGTTGGGATGTCTGAGTTCTAGGCTCTGTTCTGGTAGTTGACTTTGGGCACGTCACTCCCCATGGCCTCACCCGTCAATGAGAAAGATTCTCGACTTACCAAATTGGGGGTTAAATAAAAAAGTATTCTGATAAGAAAGTATTTTCCTAAGTGTGTTTAAAAGAAGTTTATATATAAAGCTGTCCTAGAGAACCAGTAAAGTCTGAAGATGGGAGAGACCATTGGGTCAGTCACCGAAAGCATGCCATCCCTGAGTGGGGAGCTCTCACCCACATGCTAAGGTCTGATGGGTTCTGAAGAGCTCATCTCCCCACCCTTCCAACGCCCGATCAAGGCCCCTGATTCAGAGCATTCTAAGGTGATGCACTGTGCTCTTGAGGAAAAGTAACTTTTTCATAGCATATTAACTATTTTATATGTGTTGTTTCTATCCCATTTTCCTCGAGTAGACAGCGGCCTTAAAAATGGAACAAAAAAAATAGGTGATGTCAAGAGAGAAGTAGAAAGAGGAAGAGTCCTGAGACACAGTAGGACAGCATAGAGAAATCATGTGGTGAAGAATCCTGAGGAAGGTCACTGAGCCCTGATGAGAGAAGGAAAATCCTGTGTCAAGATTTTAAGATGCCCCAGAATTTTGAGTGGGGGCTGAAATTTGTTCCTTGTTAAACAGAAGAGACTGAGAAAGATCTAGACGTGGAGAAGATCTCAATGTGGGTATGCCCTTCAAGGTTCAACTCGATCTGCAGGTCTCCTCAGAAACCTCCTGCCCTCCCTTGCCTCTTCTCTCGTGCAACCCTTAGTGTTATTTGCAATGTCACGTGTGTGTCCTTCTCATCCCCAGATCTGGATTGAACACTGTGGGAATGGAGTCGATTATGATTGTTTTCTGGACAACGGAAAACAAGCTATCCCATGGCTATCTCTGCAACACTTGGCCAGATCAAAGATTTTTTTCTTCTCAGAAGCTGAAATATCAAATGGGTCAAAACCATCTAGCTAAAGGGAAGTCTCCCTTTATTCTAGCCTCTAAATTCCATTGATAGAGTTTTTATCTTTTCATTTATTTTCCATACTTGGCCTTAAAGTGAAAAAGAAAGAAAGGAGAGAGCATGCACATTAATCTCCCATTTTCTCTAAGCTCTGCCCTAATATGTCAGGGGAAGGAGAGCCAAACACTACTGTATGAAACAGAAAAACAAGATTTATTCACTAGTAATTGCATTCCTATTATATCACTTACCAATATGTTTGTCTTGCTAAACTATCCTGTAGAGAGTGAAAAACCAACAGGATATATAGCAAATTGTCATGCATGACAATGTGAATTAAGTAAGCATAATTTACTAGTTCTAATAAAATCACTTTTATTTATGTGTGAGTGCTAATGTGTTCTGACATGCTCCTAATTTCTATTTTGTTATTTATGAAATAGAAACCTGACAATTCACTAAATCACCATGAACAGTTTCCTTTAAAATCTGTTCCATTTACTGGACACAAATTATTTTCTATTTAGGAATTGCACTGGATTTCAAAGATTCAAAGTTTGCAAGAAGGTTGCCTAATGACTAAACTGGAGGAGTTCTAACCAAAAATATTACTCCATCATGTCTGCCATGGTGCCTAAAGTCCCACTGTTTGAGTTGCTTATTTAGGTTAAAGAATTTAACAAGGAGGTCCTTGTACCAGACAGGGTCCCTGTTAAACCCAGAACACTGACTTTTGGGAAATGTGAAGAGAGTTTATTTGCAAAGGGACTAATTACAAAGGTGTGGACAGAGTGTAGGGAAATCAGATAGAAAAGGGCAATAACCCAGGGCTGGCATCTGTCCTCACACTGAGACAGTTGGAACAAGTTGAAGAAGAGGTTACTGAGTCCTGGGAGGCAAGAAATTTTGTAGGACAGCACTTCATGAAAAGGGTAGGTAATTTTAGTAATGGGACACAGCTAGACACACAGAGAGAAAGCCAGCGGAGTTCATGCCTTGACCTCACCTTTGTCCCTACCTCTGATCTCTTTCTGAGAGCTTTTTATTCCTAAACTGATTAGCAGAGAACAAATACCACAGGGAGCTAGAAACAGAAGACTCGTAGCAAAAAGACTGAAACAGGTCAATGCCAGAGAGGGCACACCCTATCGGAGAATTTCAGGCCAGGACCCCTCAGCAATGATGAAAGACAAACTTCACAGGCTGCCTGGTGGGAAGAGCCCTGAACTAGGAACCAGGAAGGCTGGTACTCATGCATGTCATTCTCACTTCAAGGTCTGTAAGGGGCAGGGTTGGAAGAAGGCAACTGGATTATGTGATTTAAATGTTATTTCAGCTATTTGGTAGGGAGGAAATTAATTGATATTTATAATCTTTTTCCTTCTATGGAAGGTAAAAACCACAGGCTTATCTTTCTTTATACTATCTTTTATTAATAGCCACATTTTCACATGTAAATAAGTGTAAAGTGAGGTTTCCACAACCATATTTTAGTCTCTTTGGGACAAATCTTGTACCTCTTTGCATTCCCTAAAGAGCACAATCGATGCAGAATTTTATTTCAATAAATATTGGCTCTCTGATTAAGGGGTGAAGAGTAAGTCTCATTCTAAGTATCAAAAAGAAATTATTAAATATTTTAAAGGAGAAGTACTATTGCTTTTTTTTTTACCACATAGAGTAAGGCAAACCAATATCAAGGAAAATGACAATTTAAAAGTTTTTTTATTTTTCCTTCTTTTTTGGAGGAGATAAGAGTTTTGGATTCAGGGTTTTTAAAATAATGTGTGGACATTTTTTTTTGATGTGCCAAAGAAAATGCTTAAAAGACTTACTATGAACTTCTTAATTTAGTTTACCAAGTAGATTGAACATTCTCTTTGTAGTTTCAATTTGAGTATTAACTGACTTTTTATACCTCTTTCTTCAGAAAGAAAAAAGACCTAGTCCTTAGTCTATGAATCACAAATTAAGGGGATTCTGAAGAGGGATGAAACATACTTGCTGGCAAAGAGGATTTTAAGCAACTTGGTCTAAATTGATGAGATTTTACTGTAACAAAAGGAATTAACCGAACAGTGAAGAATAAAATTTTATAATCAGCCTTTTTTCATTAAAATACTGGGAAGATGACATCTGGGAATGAAACAAAAGTTAAAATTTAGCAAAATGAATCAGAGCCGATAATAACCATTAATACAGCCAAAATGAGCAAAATTCAAAGGTCCACACCTTTTCACATCCCATTCACACAAATCTCTCCAAGAGCTCCCCCTACCTGCTTCTCACATGAATCCTCACAGCTACCCAAAGACAATTCCTGCTTATTATTTCAGTTCGGTCATCATCATTCCTTTGCCGTAGAGTAAGAAAAGTTTCCGCTCTCTCTCTCCTGATTTCATGTCACTTTCTTTCTTCCTCAGCTGATGGAATAGATGGAGTTCAGGATGATTTGTTTCTGTCTCTTCTGGATATTCAGAACGTAAAACAAGCCCATTAAAAAAGCAGACATGTGGCAGCAGCATTAGGAAAACCTTGGGAAGTTTCCACTAAAAGACTAGATAGAGTCATAAAAAGTTAGGGGTACAAGGATCCTTAGAGATTATCTCAATAAACTATGTACCAGAAGCATTAGGCAGACTAATTGAAAGCCTCAAAAGTCCCTGCCAATATCTTTCTTCTCTCATCCGTTTTACAACTTCATCTCCAGCTGCTCTTTGAGGTTCTGTCCTGTAATCTTGTGGTCCAGCTTCCTTCTAGGTCCCAGCTGGTCAGATTTTTTAAAAATTTGTATCATTTGGTACTGACTTGAGACTCTTCCTTTCACTCACAGTACCAACCAAAGCAACGATATATCCCACACGTCCATGAAATTTAAAGCAAAAATTTCCCACCAAGGAGGTGTCTGATTCTCTCAGCTAACTCAGAATACACTAGATCATCCTATTTCCTTCCCATAGGTCTTCTGTCCCTTCTTTGCTTGAGTATTTCTTATTCTAAGACAGTAATTCTCCATCAGCTTGTCCCAGTTTCACCTTCTATTACAAAAGAACAAGATGCGTAGAAGTCCCGGTACTGTTGGGATCACAGTTTGGGCCTGGGACTTTTGCACCCTGGGTATGGATAGAGTCTGGTGAAACAACTCTTCAGAAGTGTACTCACACCCTCCAGAGGTGTACTACAAAGATTCCTAGCAAAGAGGTCATCTAGGGAAAAATGTCAAAATTCCCTACTTGAGTCCCCGGAAAGTGGGCATTACAAAAGACTGAGGAAAAAATAATTCAATTACAATCAGTGTCTACCTATGAGATTATTTACTCCAGTTCCGAATAACATGAAGAATCCCAGGATGCGATGGTTGCCATGAGTATCTGAGTGAGAATTGGAAGAGCAGGATTCTTAAAGCAAAGGATGTCTACAGAACTGATTCCAGCAGCTTTGGCAATGACAAAAGAAAATGCTCTCGATGTAGACAGCAGCTCCTTGGCATCTGGCTTTGGCAACCTCCTTTGATGGATGGCAGCAGCACCTTCAGTGACCATTTGTGGTAAAGACGCTGATCTTAGAACAGCAGCAATGAGACATATTACCACAGAAAGGGGAGCAAAGGAAAAAACATGCAATGATTTGGGACAGTCAAGAAAACTGCTTTTGTAAAACGCATGCAAATCTCAGGGCTAGATAACTGATTCCTTTTGTAACATTTTTTGCACAAGTGAAAATGACCTCTTTAGAGAAGTTTCCTTTTTGCCCCTATATATATGTTTAAGCTAGAAAAGGCTTTCAAATGATTTCAAAACTAAAATTACAGTTGGTCAGTAAAAAACAATGATGCATCAGCCACATGCTTGGCTCAAAACCTAATATTTTTCAATATTATGGTGATTAATTTGATTACCCTTAATCTTAAAGGTTGTATTAGCTGCACTAATGCTGTGTAACAAGCCATTGCAAAACTCGGGTGCTTACAACTTGCGTTTATACTTTTTTTCTTGTTTGTGTGACAACTTGTCACCTAGAGCAACTCTGTTGTCTTCTATGAGTCATCTGAGCTTGACTTCAGGCTTTTTGTTGAATTCAGCTCTATTCTACTTGTCCTATATTTTATTGGACCAGCAGCCAGCTAGGACATGTTCTTCTAATGAGAGATCACAGGAAGGCAGGAGGCCAAGTCAAACCACTCAAGCATGTTGACTTTGTATCCTGAAACTTTACTGAATTCACATATTAAATTCAGGAGTCATTTGGAGGATTTTTTAGATATATCATAACATATAACACTATACATTCATGCATCAAAACTGTACTTGTATCCCTAAATCTATAAAAGTAAGAAAATTGATAGATTAATAGATAGATAATAGATAGATAGATAGATAGATAGATAGATAGATAGATAGATAGATAGATGGAAATCTAAAAAGAAAGCACTCAAGCACATTTAAGTCTCACACCAAGTTTATTATAAAATTTTATTTGCCAAGCAAGTCACATGATCAGGTTCAATATCTATAGGGCAAAGAAATATACTCTCCCTACTCTTGCCCATTGGAAGATCCCTTACAAGAAAAGAATGAAAAAATCTGAGCAAGATAGTCTGACACACAAGATTTAATTAATGGTACTACTTCAGTGGAAATAGAAACAATCTTTTTAATTACCCCTTTTTTCCTTTTGCCGTACTTTCTTTTTCTCATTATTTTCTTTATTTCTATTTTTCATTTTTTAAAATTTTAGAGTTGTGCAGCACAAGTGAGGGTCTGCCACATACATAGATGACACAAAGATGAGGTTTGGGCTTCTAGCAAGCCCTCTTCCCCCTGGGAGTAGAGATGGTACCCAATGAGTGGTTATGTGCCCCTTTATCCTTCTCCTTTCTCTCCCTCCTTTAGCAACGCCTAGTGTCTGTTGTTCCCACCTTGTGCCCATGTGTCCAATATTTAATATCCACTCATGAGTGAGAATATGTAGTATTCAGTTTTTTGTTTATTGCAGCACTATTCACAATAACAAAAACATGAAATCAACACAGATGCCCATCAAAAGTGAACCGGATAAAGGAAAGGTGGTGCATATACGTGATTGAATACAACATAGTCATAAAGAAGAACAAAGCCATGTCCTTTGCAGCAATATGAATGTAGCTGGAGACCATCACTGAATTTCCCTCTTTTTTTCCTAAAGCACTATTTGCTGACTTAACCATTAATATACTCGTTTACAGTATCTTGCCTGGCGTAGACCCAGCTTAAAAAAACAGTTGTTAAATAAATGCAAGTATAAAAGAAAAACCTTATCACCGGTTCAATTTTTTTTTTTTGGTGTTTCTTTTTTTTCTTCTTATTTGGCATCTTTATTTCAAGCACGTTCTGCTTTTTATGCCTGGCCTATTTCACTTAACATAATGTCCTCCAGGTTTACTCATGTTTCAAATGATTTCAACAATGAAATATTTTTTCCTTTTCAATGGCTCCGTTATGTATATATACCACATTTTATTTATCCATCCATCCACTGGTGAATGCTTAGGTTGATTATATTTCTTGACTATTGTGGTAGTCCTGCAATAAACATGGAAGTGCAGATATCTCCTCCACATACTGACTGCATTTCCTCTGGATATATACACAGCAGTGGAACTGCAGAGAGTATAGGTGGCAGAGGGGGAAGCAAATGTGGAATGACTACTAATGGCTATGGAATTTTGGGGGGGTTAATAAAAACGTTCTAAACATTGATTGTGGTGATGGTGGTACAACCCTGTGAACATACTAAAAGTCACTGAGTTATTACACTTTAAATGGGTGACTTGTATGATATGTAGATTATATCTCAATAAAGCTGAGAGGTTTTTTGCTTGTTTTTAAAAAATGCCCTGCTATATGTTTAAATGTATACATTTTGTCATACTACCTTGAGGAAAAATAGTTTATTTATAAATAAGACTAGTTGACCTTAGTCCTGAATTACATTTAACATCAGGTTCTAGTTGGTCATATTTCTGCTTTTCAAATCCATAATACCTTTGTGTTTGTTTGCTATTAAGAGAAGTCTCTCGAAAGGCTTCATTTATTATAGTTGACTCTCAACTCGCATCATATGGAAACCAGGTGGCTTAAGTGAACATTTCTAGGTAGGTTATCAAGAACTCATGACACTAGGAAATGTCTGGGAAGCCAATGCGTCCAGAAATGGCACTTTACCAACAAATATTCATGCCGTATCCATTGGGAAAACAATGGGGGTAACAGAGAAGCTCATAATGCAGATCCTCTCCTCAATAACTGCCTTGTCTCTCTCTGTGGAAAAGAAAATGGATTTAGTAAAAGACAGAAAATCTATATCCACTATTTTTCTAAGTGACTTATTATATCTCCATGATATGTCTGCATTACATTAGTGGCCTTTACAACTTGTTCTATTAGTATCACACCACGACAGTGTTTGCGTTTGCTTATCAGGCATGGATTAGGAGATGATTGCTTCTGACTTGTCTGAGTGCAGTGAGGAACTAATTTGATTAAATAGAAAGCTAAAGCTACCACCACTGCCATGGAAAGGAGATATCACCTTTTCAGCTCTTTTGAAGTCAAGTGTATCAATTGTTCTCTGAAAGGATGCTCAGCAATGTTGTGAGATGTTTTGGTCCTTAATACAACTCAACACAATTAAATAGGGATCACTATAAATTTTTCTTTTGGTTACACTCTTCCTCAGTGTATGGTATTCATTTATTCTGGAATCCTAGAAGATAAAAGAATTTTTAAAAAGGAGGTGGCTGTGGAAGGGAGGGAGCAAAAAGAGAATATTTAAACACAACTTTAACCATGCATGAGGCAAAAATAGGCAAGGTCCAGCCTCTGCCAGATTGTAAAGCCATTGGATACTAGGCATTGATTCACATTTTAATGCCCTTTTTCTTTCCAGATGCAGTTTTCTCCCTTCAGTTCACAAGGTTCTCCAACTCAGTCTCTTTCTCTATCCTGGCCTCATGGAGGTAGCCAAACCATTAGTCTAAAAATATTAGAGGTCTGAGAGGTTAATTGCAGCATTAAACACATACACACAGGTTGGGGAAGGAATAGGAGTCTTTTTGTCTGGTGAGGGAGTGGGTTAAGAAAAGGAATCATGGTTTCAGACATGCAAAACAAAGAGAGATTTGTTATGGGAAAAAAGATCACATGGAATCTTTACTTTTTGACTTCCATAAGTGGACATGCCCAAATACTGTTCCTATGCCAATTTGTGATGCCCACTAGTTTGTCTGAGCTTTATGGTGTATTGCAATCATCTATTTGAAATAGTCTTCCCCAGTCCAATCACTTTTAAGGCTATGACGGCAACCAAACGGCTGCCTTTTTCTGCCACTTGACAAGGACTCAAGTTCCCTTAATATCCCGCCCTACCACCCCTTCCTCATTTGTTGCTAAAGATAACCAACAAGTGATGGGAGGACCTTTTGGTAGGCACGTCCTAGTCATGCAGGGATTTTTACAATGTGCCTAGAGAGCATTTAATTAGGAAATATGAAATGCGTGTGACCTCATATCCTCTCTAACCACAGTCAAAAAGAAACATAAGTACAAATCCACTATACAGTAATAACAATAAAGGAAGGTATAAGAAGGACACGTCCTCCACAAGGAAACAATGTTGTCTATATTAACACTACCAAAATCATTGTATCTTGCCCAAAGAGTACCAAAATTCCTTATTTTCTGCGATTTAACTTAATTTCAATGATGAGTTCTGATGTTGCTAAAATAGCTTGAAACTCAATTCAATTTCAGCCATTCTTGCTCACCTTTTCCCCTTGATCATTTCAAAGTTTTGTGATCAGACACAGTGGCTTGGCATGAGACAGCCATCGTCTGTCCACGTGGTTTCCTACTGAGCTGGCCACTGCTCCTGCCTGCATGGTTCCTCCAGGCCCCCAGAGCCTCTCCTATGCCATGCCTGGACATGGAAACTTTGGCAAGAATGGCAAACTTATGCCAAAACTTTACTTCATCTTGCTCCTCTTCTCTGAAGACAGAGCCCGGCAATAGCATGGGCTTTTTCCTTGCTTCAGGATTCCAGACTTCTCTGTCTCCTGTTTTTCCAAGCATATTTGTATTTCCTTTAAGCATATTTTCATTATCTGTTTTAAGATTGGATTCAACTGAGTTGAATCAGTTGATATGTATTTCTCTTATTCTTTCACAGTAGACTCTGATGGCTCATTAACCCTGGTACTAAAAAAAAATAAAAAAATTTTTTAAAATCTAGTGTATTTTTTCTCCAAATCGGAAAGGACTTAGGATTCCAGCAAGCTCATGAGGCAAAGGAAAATGTTTGCAGTCCATTTTTTTGAGGCAGCAAAGAAAAGGGAGGAAAAAAATTCTAAGCATGTCCGTATTGCAACATTGTAAACATTTAATCTGTCATATAATCCTTCAATAATTATAATAGACCTCCTCTTTAAAAACAAAGATTTGAGGTTTGTACTTTTGTTTCTGTCCACCATAAAGACAACCCTCAATGCCTGGAGCAGAATATAAATCTTAAAAAGATACTGCTCAGATTGGCTCAAAGACCAAAACAGGGCTGTGCTAGCAGCATGCTGATCACCCAGCACCATCATGGCCTGACTTCAGGTTCTTTCTTCTCCTCAGGTTGCTGCTGTTGACATTCTCTGCCTGTAGATTAGGGCTCTCCCTGATACCAGCACCTACCTGGATCATAGCTGAGTTTTCCAAATACTTTGGATGCTGCTCACTGGATTGTCCAACAGTGCACAATGGAATTAGACCTAAAACTGGATTAGCCTTACCTGTTGCCATCCTGTTCCATAACAGCCAGATTGCTGAAGTCCCTGATCCAAGATCTGACTATTCAATTATTACCACATGTAGATACCCATGTATACAAACCTACCAAGAGATCCATGAGTATTTCTTATTAAACCTGGATGGCAGCCATGCTAGAAGAATTGTACTCTGGGATAAGCCTGGCTGCAGTGCCCACCACCAGCACCTGGGGAGGAGACAATCCCTCACTTCTCCACCAGAGGGGATCCCCCTGGCTTTACGAGAGCAGAAGGGGAGGACTGATGCCCCATCTTCCTCCACCACCTCTCTCCCCATGGGCTGTGCACCCAGGGAAATTATGAACAAGCCTGCAGCCTTACAGGAGGAGATGGCAGACTGGCTTACCTGTGAGCAGCTGAGAGGAAAAATTACAGAACCTGCCACAAGAGGGCAATTAGTGCCCAGAAATTCTTTCTTAATTATTTTATTCTTTTTTGTTCTTCTTTTGTATTGGTTTAGTGTGTATCCGTGAATGTGTATCTGAGGGTTCAATTTGCATTCCCCCCTTTCTTTCTTTTTTTTTCTTCTTTTGTTTTGGTTTAGGATAGAGATTCCGGAAACAAAACTTCAATTTCTCAACCAACTCATCTTTGGCAAAGCCTCCACTAACAACCACTGGACAGAGGGAAATCTAGTCAGTAAAAGGTGCCGGGATAACTTGCTGACCACATGCAGAAGAATGAAACAGGACCCCTACCTATCACCATACACACAATCAACTCCAAATGGATCAAATAGCTAAACATAAAACCTCAAACTATGAGAATCTTAAAACATAGGAGACACGTTTATGGAAATTGGAATAGGCAACCAATTCCTGATCAAAACCCTAGATGTCCATGCCATAAGAGAAATCAAACTGAAAAGCTTCTGCAAAACAAAAGGAAGCAAGTAGAGAGTGGGAAGACAGTCCACTGAATGAGAAAAGATATTTGCCAACTACCTATCTGACAAAGGCCTAACATCCATGATCTACAAGGAACTCAAATGTGCCCAAAGGAAAAAAACAAACAGCCCCATTAAAAAATGAGCAAAAGACATGAATAGACACTTTTCAAAAGAAAATATATGAGCAGCCAACAGATACATGAAAAAATGCTAAGCCTCACTAATTGGAAAAATGCAATCAAAGCCATATTGAGATTCTACCTAACTCCAGTAAGAATGGCCATCATTAATTCAAAAAAAAAAAAAACCAGATGCTGGTGATGATGTGGAGAAAAGAGAATGCTTCTACACCGTTGGTGGGAGTGCAAATTAGTTCAACATCTTTGGAAAACATTGTGGCGATTTCTAAAAAAACAAGAAATTGACCTTCCATACAACCCAGCAATCCTCCTTCTGGGAATATACCCAGAGGAACTCAAATCATTCTACAAAAAAGATAACTGCACATGCATGTTTTTTGCAGCACTAGTCACAATAGCAAAAACATGGAACCGACCATGCTACCCATCGAAACTGGACTGGATTAAAAAAATGTGGTATATATACATGATGAAATATTATGCAGCCATAAATAAGGCCAAAATTATGGACTTCACAGCAACTTGGATGGATTTGGAGTCTATCATACTCATTGATCTATCACGGAAACAAAGAACTGAGTACCACATGTTTTCACTCATAAGTGGACCCTGAACCCCTATCATAAAACTGCAACAAAGAGACTGGCAGTAGCGAGACTGTGCTGAGGGGCAGTGGGGCACATAACATCAGCAAGGGTGCCTGTTCCGAATCCAGGCAAAGTGAGGTCAACTGGGAGGCCCAAATCTTCACCTGTACCTGAACCATGTACGTAATCTTGACTTGTACCCCACAACTTTAAAATTAAATTAAATTAAATATAAAAAATAAATTTTAAAAAACCTTCTGATAGTAAAGAATAACTATCCTTACTATGTTCAGAGAGAGAAAGAAAGTCTAGAAATGTAACTACCTGTCTTCCCACTAAGGGCTGGCACTACAAGTAATTAGAATGCATGGCTGACATTTACACTCCATTTATAGAAAAGCCTATCAGCAAGAACCCTGTGGTCAAAAACATTAGTCTTTGGTTTTTTTCAACAAATATTGAGGAAATCTGGGAGAAAAGAAAAAAGGTCTCTTACTGCGAAGTCTACTCTCCCCGTCCCATGCTGACATTCGCTCCTCTGATCCTCCTTCCTCCCTTCATTCCTTCTCTTACACACACCACACACACACACACACACACACACACACACATCACTCACAAAACTTTAGGTACAGCTTCCACACAGTGGACTTCTCAAGGTGTAGTTTCTATTGAAGTCAGTCTTTTGCATTAAAGCAATTTTCCTGCCAATAATTAAAAACACTGCATTTTCTATATGCCATCCCTTTCATATTTGCCTTTTAGAAAGCTACCCTGACTCCAGTACTGAGGACAGGTTCACTTGTATGAGCTTGGAGGTAGAAAAACAATTAATAACCCTAAGCAATAATCCAGGAGGGAGATGGTGGAGGTGTTAGGACAGGAATATGCATAGCCCCAGGCCGCACGAACCTAGGCATGGAACTATGCAGATCATGTGAGATCTCAGGAATGTCAGAACTCACTGGGTCAACAAAGTTATTTCTGATAGTTCTCAAGACACCTCATACCTTTAATTCTCAAACAAGTACCAATTCTGCAGTTCTCAGGTCAAACCAAGTCTACTGTCACAGATACGCAAAAGAAATGTGTCTTCATCCAGACCACCAAACCCCTGAACTACTAGAAATGTCATATGCTTTGACTTCTGCCCGGAGACATTCTATCCATGTACAGTGCATGATGGGGAAAACATCTCAAACTCCGGCATCTTGACTCATGGGTGGAGAAGCCAAGCAAGCTGCAATTTTGACCTCTGTCTTTATCTTGTCATTTCTTTTGTCTCAGAGAACAAAAATACTTTTTTTCCCCAAGCCCTTTACGGCCTTGCCAGTTATTTCTTGCAAGATTGCATAGGTGGACTCTTTCTGCTTCCAAATGCTCAATATCAGTGAACACTTATCTCTGCAATGCCCATAATACTATAGACGAATGTCCTTAAGACACAAAGAAATCTTTATAATAATAACATATACATATGATGAAAATTCAAATAGTAGAGAAAAGTTGAAGGATTGGCATCCTCTACTTTAGACCCTCACTGCCTCTCTTGACTTGCACATTTCAAAATAATTCAGACAATAATAGTGTTCAAATAATTACTATTGGGCATTACTATATTGCTTCTGATAGTAATCTTTATAAATCTGTTTAATAATAAATATATTTTTATAAAAGTGAAAATGTATTATATACATTATGTGTATTACATGTAGCATGTGCGTATATATAGTAGCTCATCAATTCTCACAAAAATCTTTTTTTTTAATTTTAATCAATTTTTTTAATGATATTGTGGGGTACAGGTAAGTGTTAGGTATAACAAATATGCTCCGTTCAGGCACCCTTGTTGATAAGAGGTGTCTCCCTGTCCCCAGACAGATATTTACTACCGTTGATCCCATCTCCCTTCCCCTCCCCCCCCAAAGTTTCCCACCACTGTCAGTCATTTTCTTATAGTATTATGTTGGATGTTCAAGGTCCACTATATGAGTGAGAACATGTGATACTCAGATCTTTGTTTCTGTGAGAGGTCACTCAGTATTACAGACTCTAGTTCAATCCAGGTTACTGCAATATTCATGATTTTGTTCTTTTTTATGGCTGTGTGGTATTCCATCGTGTATATGTACCACCTTTTTTTAATCCAGTCCTCTTTTGATGGACAGCACGGTTGCTTCCAGGTTCTTGCTATTGTGAGCAATGCTGCGATAAACATACCTGTGCAGGTATCTTTTTTATAGAGTGATTTGAGTTCTTCAGGGTATATTCCCAGTAGGGGGATTGCGGGGTCATATGGGAGGTCAATATTTAGAGCTTTTAGGAATCACCATGCTGTTTTCCACAGAGGTTGCGCTAGTTTGCACTCACATCAACAGTGTAGAAGTGTTCCCTTTTCACCACACCCTCTCCAGCAACTGTTATTTTTTGAGTTATTGAACAAAAATCTTATAAGGTGGCGCAATAATCAGTGGCTAGCGTAGGACTTGAACCCAGGAGGTCTGGTTCCAAAGTCTGTGCCTGAAACCACTCTGTCTACAGCCTTTCAATATGTATTCATCATATATTTATAACGTATGCATTATGAAAAAATATACTGTTAATTTAAAATGCATAATGCACTACTCTTCATATTCCCTTCCACTTTCTCCTAATTTTTATCATCTTATTAGTTTACATTATATTGCTGATGACTTATATTACTTTAAAAAAAGCTCAAACTTCTATTTTGGGGTTCCTCGATTTTATTATCTCTTGTCTTTCTGTTATATAAAACAAGAAACTCAATGCCTCTATTGTTTCTTCCAGTTCCCCACATTCATTTTACTTCCTGTCCCCCCAAGCTCATGTTGAAATTCCATCCCCAGTGTTGGAGGTGAACTTGAAGGAAGGTGATTGACTGGGTCAGGAGCAGATCCTTTATGAATGACCTGGTGCCCTCTCCATGGTAATGAGTGAGTTCTCACTGTGTTAGTTCCTAGAAGAACTGGTTGTTAAAAAAGAGCCTGGCACCTCCTCTTCTTTCTTGCTTTGTCTCTTGCCATGTGACACACTGGATCCCCTTCACCTTTTGCCTAGAGTAGAAGCTTCCTGAGGGCTTCATCAGAAGCAGATGCTGATGTCATGCTTTTTTTTTTTTTGAGTTGGAGTCTCACTCTGTCGCCCAGACTGGAGTGCAGTGGCAGCTCCCGGCCACCGCAGTCTCAATCTGCTGGGCTCCGGCGATCCTTCCGCCTCAGCCTTTCCAAGTAGCTAGAACTACAGGCATGCGCTACCACACCCGGCTGATTTTTTGATTTATTGTAGAGATGAGGTCTCGCTGCCCAGGTGGGTCTCGAACCCGCGGGCTCAGGCAATCCACTCACCTCAGCCTCCCAAAGGAGTGGGATTACAGGCTGAGCCACCGAGCCCGGCGTCATGCTTCTTATACAGCCTACATACCCATGAGCCAAATAGACTTCTTTTCTCGGCAAATTACCGAGCCTCAGTTATTCATCTACAACAACATTAAACAGACTAAGAAAGTAAAGGTTACCAGAACAGGTCCAATCTGCTGCTGATCCCTGATGAGAGTGGCTGGGCTTCTTTGTGTTATAGGTGAGGTGTGCTATATGGCAGGTTTGACGGTTTCCACTCTGAAGTTCCAGGCAATCAGGTTAACCTCAACATCACTGCCAATGGCAAAATAAGGAGACTTTACACTGAGACACCAATACCCTTATCAGATACCCTAGGAAGAGGTTCCATATTTTTAGAAACTGTGTCTCTGGGCCCAAGTTCTTACTACCAGATCTCAGCAGGTTAAGGAGAAGCCAGTAGCTTAGCTGCTCTGTAGATGGAAGGTTGGCTCTTCAGTGTGAATTTTGCCCCCTTCCCATCCACCTCTACAGACCTGTTGATTCCTTGGTTGTAACTGTCCCAGAGTCCTCCCAGTGAGATCAGCTCCCTCCTTGTCTATTGCTTTCTCCAGCTCATTTATGCTGCAGCTTCCTTGACTTTGTTTACTTGACAGAACGGTCCCAGCCTCTCCTCATCTTTCAGAAATTTCTCAAAATTTGTGATCTCCTAATGAAGCTCTTTGAGAAATTCCTTTTCCATTTCTTTACAGTAACTTTAATGTGATTTTTTACAGGGAAGGGAGATAAACACATGAACTGAGGTGGCCATCTTGAATAAGAAACATTAAAAAATATATTTATCTTCAAGAATTTTTGACTAAAAATGCAAACGTAACTTGGAGTTACAACCACTTGAAGCTTTTTTCTGGCAGCTTCTTGGTTAACTCCTAAGCAGATAATAAATGAAAGAAACACAGCACAGAATCTTTCCTAGAGTATGGACATTGCAAGACAGAAGGCAGTGGAAACTGAATGAAAGAAAGCAGAAAGAAGGGCTTTGACTAAGATCAGATTTACTGCTCTTACTCATCTCTTGATGGATATTTGGGTTATTTCCACCATTTTGGCTACTGCTAATAGTTCTGCTATGAACATTCACATACAAGTATTTGTCTGAGTAATTCTTTTCAGTAAGTTTGGTCATATACCTAGGAGTGGAATTTCTTGGTCATATAGAAATTCAGAAAATAGTGTGGAGAAAGCTAACAGAAACTCAAATCACAGAATTGTTTTGACCTCTACTTTTCAGATTCCTCATCTATCAAATGAATACAATACAAGAATAAAATGAGATTATCTATGTCAAGATTTTTTTTTTCTCTTTTAATTTTTATTTTAAAATTGTGGGCTACAATTCAGGGTTAGATATACAAATATTCACTGTGCAGGTACCTTTATTGATGAGGTGTGCCCTCCCTTCCCCAGGCAGATATCAACTACTGTCAATCCCACACGAACTTTGCAGCAACCTGGATGGAATTAGAGCTTATAATACTGAGTGATCTCTCACAGAAACAAAGATGTGTTTAAAGGTAACAATAGTTTATATTTGTCCGTGGTTTGCAATGTCCATTTTGCTTAAATCTGTCCCTTCAGCTAAGACTTTTAAGTGTCTGTCTCATTGGAACACAACAGAAAGTGTCACTTAGAAAAAAAGTCTTAATACTTCCAAAGGATAGAGGAGTAAGTTTGGAATAATTAGGTTAACCAACAGCTTAAATGAATTAGCTGCTCTGCGCTGTAGTTCATATTCTTTAAGAGAAGAATAATACTGTATAAGGTAAAACAATTAAAATCACTGCCCTTGGCGGTTTCTTTCACCCATGGCAGCTTGACCACATCACTCAGTCTTTTCTCTCTCCCTTCTCTAATAAAAGTTTGTTTGAAACTTTGGGGAAAAAATCACTGCCCTCATTCAGACCCCATGACATTTGGGAAGAAAAGGCAAAGGCTAATAGATTTGTATAGAGTAATTTCATTTGTCATTTGTTCTTTTTCTTAGTCAGAAGGCTGAGATTTGAATCTTTATCACAGAACCTAATTTTGAGTCTAATACTTGGATTATTTTTTCACATTCCTTCACCATTACCAGTTTTTAATTTAAATTTTCAATTGCTTTACATAAAAACTCAAATAGTTTATTGTTTTTAAATTTGATAGGACATTTAGTTCTCTTAATGTTGTGATAATGTATTTTTTATTAAATAGTAAGAAATTCTTAAGTTTTACTTGGTATCCATAAAGATAAAAAGTATTTCAGTTATCTTCTTTTGCTTGGGTGTCCTAATATAATTATTCTTCCAACCTCTCCTTTATGAGTTGATTCTTGTATAAATTTTACATGTGTCTATATTTATTATGAAGGCTCATAGCTATTTAATAATACTGATTCCTTTACTTTACCTAACTCCATTTCTGGAGTACATGGGTCAGGTGCTTTATTGGTCACCCTCATAAAAATCCAGGAAATATTATTGCCATCATTTAACAGATAAGGAACATATGACCTAAGAAATTAAATAACTTGCCTGGGAGCCTATGGCTACCAATGACAGAGCCAAGAATTAAATCCAAGGTATCCAGCTTCACATTTGTGACTTTTTCTGCCATGCTGCACTGTCATTGCAGCAAATAGCTTTATCATTCTAACATACACTTTGGTTTTCACATACAAGATTATCATTTTATCCATAATAACCTTCATCATTTACAAAGCCACCAATTAGTTTTAATATCCA
Source organism: Carlito syrichta (assembly GCF_000164805.1). Taxonomy (NCBI): domain Eukaryota; kingdom Metazoa; phylum Chordata; class Mammalia; order Primates; family Tarsiidae; genus Carlito; species Carlito syrichta. Next base: position 268,640 of record NW_007259503.1, read on the forward strand.
TTTTAGCCCTAAAATTTGCTAAATATGCTTCTTGGTTTGGTACCATTTTTGAAATGTTACAAAAGTGAATGATCATCAATAACTATTCAGTCTTAGGAGGAGAAAACAGTAATTTTTTAAAATTTTTTAACATTCTTCCTTCTCAAATTCATATCTATTTTTGATGTCATAAATCTATCACCAGATCTCACATTTTAAAAAAGAATTCCAGAGAGTTATAGGGAACCACTTCCTCAAGAGGTCGAAACACTTTATGATGAATCAGTTAGGAGTTCCGTTTGACAGAAGACAAAAGTAGATCACAGAAATATGTCTGAGCTCACACAATTTGGTATGATAAGAAGGAGTATATACTATATCTAAACCAATTTTTAAAATTTAACTTATACTTTCTATTCAAAGAATTTAGATACAAGAGAGTTATGTTGTCACCAATCAAATCAAAATAGAATAATTTTCAAGTGTAAACAAACAGCAAAAAATATACGTAGAGAGAGACAGAAGTGTCAGAAATTATCTACCAACAATCTATAAATTAGAAAAATGTATTTGCTATCACTCTATATTTTAACCAGTGGTTTGTTTGTTGATGGAAAATGCTCTCCTCTTTATGGGCTATTAGCACATGACATTAGCATGTGTTGAGTTTGACCAAGAAAAAAACGATTGCCAATATCTGCATACTTAAATTTAAGTTTCTTTTGTATAAAAAGATACTACAATGGATTTAATAAACAAAATATTAGGTTTGTGCTAGAAATGTCAAAAACACAACTTCTTGACTGAGGGAGCAGTGTCCAGACATATTAACATTTCAAATGGACAGTGTATTTTCTCCAGCTGGCAAATCAACCTTTTGATTGAACTGGATGTTTTCCATGCAAACTATGGAAGAAGTAGAATCTCAAGAGAAACAAGCAGAATCTCAGAGAAACTGCTCTGCTCCTGTATGTTGAGATCTTGAGTTAATATAATTTAAAAATAAAAATCGATGCTCAAGATGACAGCATAGTTCTTACACCGATATTTCTTGTTTCTGCTGATAAGGTGTGAAGGTGGGAATCTTTCCTCCCGGTACGGCCAGGATGAGAAAGCGTTAGTGGGGACTGCTTGCAAGGAACGGGAGCCAGACAGGAAGCCTCCAGGAAGAGTGAAGTGAGTATGAACCCTTCTTCCTTCTCAAGGCTGCTGTCTCCCTCCAGCCCTCCCACTGGTAGATACTTCTGCTAGCTGAGAACACGCCGACAAAGCAGAAATATAGCTTGCAGAATCCCAGATTCAGCACCCACAGAAGAGAATACAGAAGGAAGGATTTAGAGCTGAGAGAATATAGTGTAATAACTGGTACAGGTAGTCAATGGTAACAGCAAACAAAAACAATGTGGAAGCATAGGTAAAAGGTCAATGAAAAAGTTGTTCTCCAATGGAAGAAGTTCTTAGTCACTGAGTCTGTTCTATCTGATGCCTTGCATCTGGCATCTGCCCCACTAAAATTAAGAGTGGTAAAAAACAGCCTGGAGGTTCAGCAGTAAAACTACCAACCAAGGCAGCTTTCAACAGTCCCTTGGCTGGACTGAACTTCAGACAGACTTCCTCCTGGTTCCTGACCTCCCTTTACTTTAGAGAACTTGTAATTGTAAATTTAAATTTTTTATCTGCCCCTTTGAGATATGAGTCTTTTTAAAGCCTCCTGCCTGCCGGTTCTACATCCCAGGAACGTCTTTCTCAAGGGGGAAGCCGTTTCTTTGAGATGTAATTATCCAGGAAGATGGTGCCCATCTCTCAGTCTCCATGAGACCATGGGTGCCTAATGTTCTCCAAGTTGTAAAACTGTCATGAAGATAGAAGAAAGTTTACTTTTCCTTTGCTTAAAGCCAATTAGCAAACACAGATGGCCTGCAACCCCCATCCCCAGTTCTTAAAATGTCCTCTGCCCTTTGTTTCAGTAGATCTGAGTATCCAGGCTTGATCTGTGTTCTCTTCCCTGCTGTTCTCAGTAGTGTTGGAATAAAGTCAACTTCTGTTTGCTCATCTTGTCCAGTGAAGTTTCTCTTTGACAATATCTTGAGGGTTTCTTACAACCAGCAAGGGTCTGACAACCAACTAAATAGTTTGCAGAATGTCATTTTAATCTGATTCCCAAAGTATCCACTAAAACAAAAGGAGAGACTAAAAACTAAATATTTATATTTTTGAAATAAGGTTTCTCTAGTCTCAATACATACAAACTTTTCAGGGAAAATTCTGGTCAGTATGTAGAGGTTTCATAGAATCCTTGCATAGTTGTCAAACCTTTACTTTTAACTTTAATCACCTGCTTTGCATTTATTGTAAAAATAACCACAATCCAGCACATAAAGTAAAAGAAGCATGCTGCTATTGTTGAAATGAAATTCCATTTTGCTATTGTTGAAATGAAATTCCATTTTGCTAGTCATAGAGATTTGCATCCCAGGATCTGGATTAGAAACTCGTTCAGTGTATTTGCATAATGTCTTTGTCTCAAACTTAATGCATTCTGTTAAATAATGTCACAGGTAGTTTTAAGTTTACCGACAATCTCTATTATTGTATTAAGAAATATATAAAAACTTAATGAAAATCCCATAAAGTAAATAAGCAACAGCCAAACATTCACCTAGCAGCTTAGGTGGTAAGGAAGAATATAATGAATTTTGAAAGTACAAGCACTTGTATGAAAGCAAGTTGTTTTGCATTCACACAGAGGCAGATAATACCGATTCTTATAGGACATTTATCATGTTCTTCTTTTTCTCTAGTGCCCAAGTTGATTTCCTATTTTAGCAAAGCAAATTCTGCAGTCATAACAGAATAACAACCTGCAATGTTACTCAAAACAAAACCTCGTGTGTAAGCATTTTTAAAAATTTGCCACAGTATATATTCAAAGTCAAATACATGGCAACCAAAAGGAATTCAAATCCCTTAATACAAAGCCAAGGTAGCAGGACATCTCAAAGCACTGTATCTAGAGAGAATGAGTTCAGATAACATTTGAAAAACTTAAACACATAATAAGCACCTGCCTCCAAAGAAAAACAAAACAAGAAAAGCAACTCAGTAGAGTTAAAATTTAAAATCATCTACCTTTTGTTTGTTCCTTCTCATCTCAAGCAACAGAACCTAAAAAGCAGAGAACTTTTTTATATTGCATGTATTTCATTTGGTGGCAGGATTGCATGCAACATAAAGCCCTAGAGGTCAGCAAAGCAATCATCTTGATAATGGGGCCATATCCTTCTCCATTCCTCTCAGAATCCTCAAGGAGGTAGGAATGGATGTGAATGACATATAATACAAGAAGAATGAAACAGGAGAGTAGTCACAACAAAAAACAGTGGTCTCGAGGGTTTCTGCACACCTCCAAATCATTCAAAAGTTTGCTTTGGCTTATAACATTAATGTATAACTTACAGAAGTCACCTTTTCAGAATTCTAGCTCAAGTTTTAAGTTTAACTTATATAGCATGTCATTTAAGTTATAAGACTAGAAATACTAACAATTATTTCCAAGAAGTCCTCTGAATAACATTTAATTCTATTTACAGACTTTAATTAACATCCGCATACATTTAAAATTGCATCTGTAAGTTTTTAAGTATTCCAGTTGTCTGACAAACCCCCCCAGTTGTTGAGTAATCTTACAAATCCAATAAAATAGGATTAAAACTGCATTGAACGTAATATTCTCCTAATTGTTTTAATTCAAGGGGGGCTCCAAAAACCTCAGAATTTATTTGTTACAAATCGTGTATTTATTCTTACATGTTTAAACTTCAGTCACCTTCAAAGGACTCTCCGTTTGACGCGATACAGCCAATCAAGATGCTTTTTTCACTGCTCCAAACAGTTTTTGAGCTCGTCAGTTTTGATCACTTTTAGTGCTTCTGACATTTTTTAGTTCACCTCTTCCACACTGACAAAACATTTACCTTTGAGGACTTTTTACATCTGGGGAAACAAGAAAAAGTCATTTGGGGCCAGATCAGGTGAACAGGGAGGGTGGGGCAAGGGAGACATGCCATTTTTGGTCCAAAACCGCTGAACACTCCAGGCAGTGGGAGCAGGTGCGCTTGTAAATCATGAAATGGACAAAGGCATTGAAAGAATCTCCATTAAAAAATTCACTGAAGTCACACACAACCTCTCACAACAATGTTAGCTGGTACACTGGTGCCAATGGATTCCTAGAAATCTTACCTAGAGGGGGAAGCCTGCACTACAAGAGACCTATCCACAAAAACATAATTCTGTTTTTTGGGTGGTTCCCCCTCATACTATATATACTCCTGTAAGATTTTTCAGTAGATTACTTTAAGCTACCACTCTAAAGACCCACTTCTCCAAAATAGTACAAGTAAGAAAATTCAAATGTGAGAACTTCTTAATAAAATAGCACAGTCAGTTCATAATTTTTAAAATATCGTTATACTTAATTCCAAACCTTCAAAAAGTGAAAGATGTTGCTTCACAAAGGATGACCATGATCTTCTCATCTTTAAGGTTGCATAAGGACCAGGGAATTTGAGAAAAGGTCAATTTAGTTCTTACCTGTTTGGCACTGTTCTGTTAGTGACACTTCAGAGGGAGGACTGGAATATGGAGTTTAGATTAGAATATGGAGTTTAGATTAGACACACTAGATATCGCAGTACTACAAAACTTCTTTCCGGTTAACATTTTTCTACAACTGACTTTGATGCTTAACACGGAAACATCATAGAATGTAAAGTGTTGAGAAAGACGGCCTGTCAACCCTGCTCAGTGCCACAGGCCTAAAACATTTTCTTACATGGAGATAAAGATCCCTTACAGCCTGGGGTGGACACATTGCCTTATTTAGGAATATCTTTTACTATTCCTTGATTGATGTGTACATCTTTGCTCTGCTTAAACGTGTATGTCATAGGACACCTGGCTAATCTCAATATTATATCTGCTTCCTGAGGGGAAATGGGTCCTTCATCTACTGCACAACGTGAGTGCAGCGCATGTTGACCATCACTTGTGCAGGCTGTGGAGTGAGACCTGTCCACTATAGGGCACCAACACTCACTTTTCAGTCTGATCTTGCTCTGTCTCCTCTATGTGAGTAAAGCATTTTTGGCAACCCCAACACCTGCAAATCATGCCGTGGGTTGACCTTCTGTGGACTGCTGCTCCTGGTGCCCAGCATTGTTACCCTCTTTTCTATCCTCCCTGCAGTGGGAGTCCTGCTTTGGGGAATTGTTCAGGTACCACTCCCTCTAGGGGTGGTAACAGGTGTCACTTGCTCAACAGTATCTCGTAATACAAAGTTGTGGGGCTAAAGTTTTCACAAGAAACATTGATACGTATGTAATCAAAATGCAATACAATACATTTATCAAATGGTAAATATTTATCAAGTGGTTAGAAGATTGGAATCACCTCTAGAGATTTTGGAAAGAGATATATGCTTCAGATTTTGCTGTCACTGTGAGGAGTTAAAATAAGCAGCTCTTTGAAAACAACTATATTAATTGATAACTCAGTAGCAATGTTTTTCTTCCTAAAAAGAAGGTTTCTTCTTTAAGCATAATTATTTTACTGCGTTTTAGTTGCATATAAGAAAATTATTTGGAGTTGACCAGCAATTTTATACATTGATTGAGAATTTATTTCTTATTATTTAACATTTTTTCACAGAAACTCTGATGTTCAGAAACTGATTACTTGTAAAAAAGAGATGCTGTCCATTCATCTACTCATAGAAGCCTGTACTTTTTACCTAAGTTTATCACTTGATTATATTTTGCATTCCTTTGTCTTCTAATTAATAAAAGTATCTTTCCATTAGCCTTTGAACCTGAAGGAAATAGTGCATTTTTTATTGTTGGGACCATACAATTGTTACATATATTAAAATCATGTTGAATATTGAATTTCTGTAGTTATTTTATCTGGTTCACAAGTATAGCCTACTGCTAGAGTCCAGCTCCAACAAGAGAGTCAGGGCCTGACTGGGAAGAATCGGGAAGCGGCGAAAAAGAAAAGATGAAGACGACAGGAATCCTCTTCCTGGGGAGAGCTCAAGACTCTGCCAATTTTTATTCAATTCTTACAAGCTTATATAGTTTTTCACTGACCCCTCTACCCACAAAATGTATCCCATGTCACACATTAAGGTTTACATCATGGTTTTTTTCTCTTTTGTTTATGGTGAAGTTGACCTTTACAAGTTTCATTTTGTTTCTTCCTGCTACCAGGTGGTGTAACAAAATACCAGCTGCCAATTTATCAGCCATGTCCTGTGACCCCTAGGTCACCTGAATCTCTTCCCTTTGCTATTCTATTTCTTTTCCTTTACTAATCTATTTTCTTAATTCTACCCTTATATATAATTTTAGTGGCAATATATTGACTTGCTTTTTCTTTTATATAACCACCCTTATCTTACCTACTACGAATTCTTAATACTATTAATTTAAAATTTTAACTTTCTTAATTCTAATTGCCTTATCTATATTACTTGCTATTTTCTTCTCACCTATTTTACATTTTATATTTCTAAACAAAACATGTCTAAATCTACACTTATATATGAAACTAATCTTACTTTTAATCCTAAATATATTTAATTTGAAACCTACATTAAGTGTATATAATTTTAAGTTTACCTTAAAACTTAATTATTTCCTATTCCTTATATTTAACGAATACCTACATCTATAATAAACATTTATCTTTTAATTATAACTGCTATCTATTTAATTCTAATCCTTACTTTAATTTTAACCTTCTTTCTAATTAAACTATAATATTTCTTAAATCAAAAGGCATATCTGTGACTTGTTTTTCCCAAAAACACCTGTTTGTGGAGATACTCTGTCTCAGTTTCTCACTCCCTCATCAATCACAACTGTCAATGTTGTTACTTATAAGGGTGTGAGGAGTACTTGTTTTTCCTTTTTAGCTAAAGGTTGCAAAATTTGCATTCCCTTGTCCCTTCAGGGGGAAATTTTTTGCTGT
>NW_007259503.1:275670-284751 GCF_000164805.1 Carlito syrichta
TTTGCTGCAATCTCACCTCCATTATGCCTATGTATAATTTTTGCTGTCAAATGCCATCATCCATTTGCGCATCTATTATCTCAATTAAAGAGGGAATATTCTCAAGCCTATGCACGCAATCCTTCAAAGTTAGGGAAGGTCCATCAACAGGATCCATGGGGCTTTGCCTCCGTCATGGCCGCATCTTACTGGGGCCTTGCTCCCAGCTGGCGTTTTTCCTGTTTTCAGGTCCCTTTTACCTTACTTTTACTAGTGATTGCGGCTCCTGGCAGCCTACAGCCAAATTCCATTAACATAAATGACAATAGTCTTTTACAGAAAGCCTAGAATTACCTAACAACACAGCTTCTGATGAGCAACTTAGCCTGAATCTGCCCAGACCAAAGTCATGGAACATAGATATATTATAAGGAGAAGGGAAGAATGCAGCACTAAGCTTTCTTTTTTCTTTTTGAGTTGGAGTCTCCCTCTGTCACCCAGACTGGAGTGCAGTGGCTGCTCCCGGCCACCGCAGCCTTGACCTGCTGGGCTCCGATGATCCTTCCACCTCAGCCTTCCAAGTAGCTGGAATTACAGGTGCGCACTACCACGCCCAGCTGATTTTTTGATTTATTGTAGAGATGAGGTCTCACCTCCCAGGTGGGTCTCAAACCTGCGGGCTCAGGCAATCCACTCACCTCAGCCTCCCAAGGGCGCGGGATTACAGGCAGAGCCACTGAGCCCGGCAGCACTAAGCTTTCTTAAACAGTCGGATTAAGCATTGTGAATCCCCCACTTTGCAAGATTTCCTATGAACTGTCATTCTTCTTCCTTTATTCATTCAAAATGATTGTACCTTTATGATGTTCTGGGGACTGGAACAGGTGCTAGGGTTGTAGCAGTGAACCTGTTCCATTTAGCTTCCATTCTTGTGGGACAGGAGAAACAGGCAATAAATTAAGCAAACCTATAAAATACATAACGTGTGAGGTGGTAGTATGCGGGGGTCCAGCCCCTACAAAGGTCGTGAGGTTTCCTGAAGGAGAGACGGATAGGCGAAAGACGAAAATATAATACTCGGACACCTCCTTCCTGAACAGATGCCATTTAATGTTAGTTAACACAGAGCTGTTATACCATTCGTAGAGGGGCAAGACAAAGAAAATTCCTTCACGTACATATGCTTTAAAAGTTCCCACCATCTAGCGGTCTAGAAGCGACAAACAAGCCAAGAACACTATCTACTTTTGGTTAATGAGTCTTTATCATAAAGCCAAAAATGATAGTTTTAGTTCAAAGTCCTGAATTACAGCCCTTGAAATGTCTCAAGAAAGTTTCCAGGTGCAAAGTTCTCCATGTAGCAGGAGTTTTTCTCTTTTGGGTTTCCATGACCTTCAAAGCTTTATAATCGACTTTCTTGTCCAGATGTCTTTCTTACTTTTCTCTTATCCTGCAGTGTTTATTTCTAAAGAAAACTCAGAAGAAGTTTTAGTAATGTTTCCCAGGCCCCCACGGTTGCTTTCTGTCTTTAGTTAATTTATCATTAAAGTGTCTGATTAGTATATTATGAGTTCAGTGAAAACCCACTCTATAAACGTTAACTTAAAGTTTTAACTATTGAATTAAGTAAAAACCTTAACGATTAATCTTCATCCTAAATCTGTGAAAACAGTGTTATAAATCACCTACATAACTCCTATATAAGTGTTAGAACTTATAGTCACTTCATAATGAACTTATTATAAACTTGTGCTTCTAAAAATCCTTATGTCTAAACACTAAACTACATAATTCTAAATCAAATAAGGAGTGAATATACTTATATCATTTTTTACTCAAGCAATATCTAGTAACTTATAACCAAGTGAAAGAAACATTCTTGATGTGCTTCAGAGTTTAACCCTTGCATATGTTAGAAAAGGCCAAGCGGCATAATGGGAAAATGGAAAAATGAACCATGACATTCTCAGGTTAGCTGTGAGTACTTCACATAAACATGCCATTTTCTTCTTCCATGACTGCACAGAATTCTTTAGCGGTACCAAACAGCAAAGGTGGAAGACAGAAGGGCCTCAGCTTCCTGGGCTCGCCTTGCGGCCCGAGGTCTTCGGCCCACCAGGACCCTGTCAATCAGGTGGGCCTCCAAGGCCAGCTCCCAACAGTAGTAAGTGCCAGAGAAGATGTGAGAAAGATGGAGGACAACAGTTCCCACTGTGATACTCAGGTAATCTTGGTTCCTTCTCTGTCCCTCCCCACTCAATCCACTCGCCAGCCAACTGTTCCTCCTACCACTCTTGCTGACCCTAAGTTACCACCCCCAAATGACGGCTAAAACACAAGAACAATTCCTTCCTCTTCGGAATAACTTTGTTGCCAACTAATGTCCTAAAAGTTGCAAAACTTAGGCTGATTTCTCTTCCTAAAGCTCTGTAAAAACTTCACCCTTCTTCCCCAAGTTACAGTACTTCACCAGAGTTGTTTTTGTGTCTCATATGCAAAATTCTAAATCAAGATTTATGATTAATGATGCTCTGGTTGGTTTTATTAGCAATTTGGGGTACCATGACTCAGATTCAGATGGGAGCTGAATCCCCTGCTGATCAACTCAGGCCACGCTGATGAGAATAGAGCACTCTAAAGAGTTTTTGACACCTCATCTCTGCAGAGTTCCAGTGACTGGTCAGCTGAGTAAGTTTTGTTATGACAAATTCTTTGTTACCTTATGCAGAAAGAACACCTAAGCCACTAAACTTCCCTTTCCATTGTCCTCTGTAAAAAAAAAAACTCAAGCCTTTCACAGATGAAATAGAGGTATAGCACTGAGATTATCAGGAACTAATTTTGGTCTATTCTTTGTTCTCATCGCTTGAAACTAGGCAATCACCAGTCATTCAATGAGCATCTAGGTCATTTTCCAACTACTTATATGTACAAATGTTGTGGTGCCAATAATGCCACATATCGAAGATTTGGCAAATTTTTTGTAATGTGGGGTACAATTCAGGGTTAGGTATACAAATGTACATTATGCAAGTACCCTTGTTGATGAAGTGTGCTCCCCCACCCCTGGCAGTTTCCCACTATTACCAATCCCTTTCTTATAATATTATGATAATTGTTCAAAAGTCCACTTATGAGTGAGAATACACAGTACTCAGTTTTTTGTTTCTGTGATAGATCACTGAGTATGATACACTCTAAATCCATCCAAGTTACTGCAAAGCCCATATGTTTGTTCTTCTTTATGACTGCATAATATTCCATTGTGTATATGTACCACTTTTTTTTATTATCCAGTTCAGTTTCAGTGGGCAGCTCAGTTGATTTACTATTGTGAATAGTGCTGCAATAGACATACATGTGCAGGTATCTTTTTCATAGAATGATTTGAGTTCCTCCAGGTATATTCCCAATAGGGGGATTGTTGAGGCACATGGAAGGTCAATTTCTAATTCTTTCAGAAATCACCACACTGTATTCCAAAGAGGTTGCACTAGTTTGCATTCTGACCAGCAGTGTAGAAGTGTTCCTTTATCTCCGCATCTTCACCAGCGTCTGTTGTTTTCTATTTTCCTAATGATGACCATTCTTACTGGGGTTAGGTGCTATCTCAGTGTGGTTTTGATTTGCATTTCTCAAATGATTAGTGAGACTGAGCCCTTTTTTCATGTGTCTGTTGGCTGTCCAAATATCTTCTTTTGAGAAGTGTCTATTCATGCCTTTTGCCCACTTTTTAATGGGGCTGTTTGTTTTGTTCCTTTCAGCACCTTTGAGTTCCTCGTAGATCCTAGATGTTAGGCCTTTGTCAGATATTCAGTTGGCAAATATTTTTTCCCATTCTGTGGGCTGTTGCCCTGCACTCTTAATGGTTTCTTTGTCTTTGCAGGAGCTTTTCAGTTTGATGAGATCCCACTTGTCTATCTTATCTCTTATAGCATGGGTTCTTGAGGTTTTGGCCAGAAATTGGTTGCTGATTCCAATTTCCATAAGGATGTCTCCTACATTTTTCTAAGGTTCTTATAGTTTGAATTTTTATGTTTAGGTCTTTGTCCATTTGGAGTTAATTTTTGTTTATGGTGAGAGGTAGGGGTCCTGTTTCAATCTTCTGCATGTGGTCAGCCAGTTTTCCCAGCACCATTTACTGAATAGGTTCTCCTCTCCCCAGTGGTTATTGTTGGAGGATTTGTCAACAATGAATTGGTTGAGAAACTGAGGTGTTGCTTCCAGAATCTATATCGTGTTCCACTGGTCCATATTCCTGTACTTGTACCAATACAGGCTGTTTTGACTACTGTAGACTTATAGTAAACTTTGGAGTCTGAAAGTGTTATACCTCCTCCTTTGTTTCTTTTGCTAAGGATTGTTTTGGCTATCCATGGTTGTTTATGTTTCCATATGAATTTCTTTATTGTCATTTCCAGGTCTGAAAAGAATAATGTTGGTAATTTAATGGGTATTGTGTTGAATCTATAGATTGAGTTTTGACAAGATTTTTACCAAAGACAATCTAGATCGTCAGTAGCTTGTTTGGGTTACTTGAATTACTAAGAAAACAATTCACATACATTGCTCCTTAGAGGAGGAAAAGGAGTTAAAATTGAAGTCATAAAATTGAAACACTATAAAATAAATTGAAAAGTATATAAATGGATTTAATAAAAAATTAGACACAGAAAAGAGATTACCCACCTAATTGATAGATCAGTAGAATAAAGTCTGGAGAAAATAAAAGGAAGACAAATATAAGAGTAAAGTATAAGAAGTATAGTACATGAAAAAAAAAACCTCTCCTATACTTGTACTTAGGATCTCAAGAGAAAAAAGAGAGACAGGGACACAACATTATAAGTGCTATGAGCAATAATCTTCAAAACTGTTAGAAAACACCAACCAACAAATTTAAGCATTACAAACCTCAAGCAGGATAGAGATAAAAAAATATAGATATAGATGAGATGTGGATATATGTGTAGACAGATATATCTCCACAATGTTTAGCTGTATTTAGTAAACACCTAAAAGTCAAAGATAAATACTAAAAGCAGCAAGAGAACAAATAAATGAATTACCTTCAAAGGAGCAACAATGAGATTGGCAGCTGACATTTCAGAAGAAACAATGAAATGGTGCTGCAATAAATGCCAACCTAGAATTGCAGGCCCAGTGAAAACATACTTAAATGAGGAAGGTACATTTTCAGTTCCTATCCTAATGCAGTAGCTAGTGTTAAACTAACTTTCTTGGTGAAAGCAGCTGTAAAACTTGGACAGAACATATGAAACAACTATCTAAAGGAACTGAGAAAAACTAGTGAAGGTAGGACATTAAAAAGTACAATCCTTAAACAAAGGAAACACACAAAGTGCTACTCTGAGAATCCCCACAAAAGGCAGCAGCAGGAAGGTTAAATGAATGAGCAGAGTCGGGACCCAGGCAGTGCTGCAGTCTAAGCCCCTGAGATGATGAAGCCCTGTATATTGCACCAGACACAGTTGAGACCAGAAGAATCACACCCTAGGAGTAAGAACTTTGAGTTAAGACAGCCCTGGAAATAAAGAAAAAACTGACATAAAATAGTTCATACACCATCTACCTAATAAAGGGAACTCTTAGAAAATAGGTGACATTATCTAGAATCTCTACAGATTTTATTTCACAGAATCTGGCATCAGTCTGATATTTATGTCATCCAATTATGAAGAACAATAACCAAGCATAAGAATAGCACAGTGGCAATGGATTAAAAGGTGATGCAGATACCAGAGTTCTCATACAGGCTCCTTAAAGTAAAAGTAACTACTATGTTCAGTAACGTAGAGGAAAAGATGGAGAATTTCACCAGAAATGGGTATGCAATTAATTAATTAAATTTTAAAAATTATAAATGAACATTCTGGCACTAAAAAATACTACAGCTAATTTAAAATGCAATAGATGGGTTTAATAGAAGAATATATAGAACGGAAAAGAGAGTTATAGAACTGGAACTCAATTCACTAGAAAATATACAGATTAAAGGACACAAGAAAAAAGGGATTGGGGAAATAGGGAGATACTGGTTAAAGGGTACAAAATTTCACTTAGGTAGGGTGAATTAATTTTGCAGATTTACTGTTCAGCATAGTAGTTATGGTTAATAATACTCTATTGTCTACTTGAATTTTTTTTAATTTTTAATTTTAAAGATGTGGAGTACAATTCAGGGTTAGGTATACAAATGCTCATTATGCAGGTACCCTTGTTGATTAGGTGTGCTCTCCCAACTCCCCTGGCAGTTTCCCACTACTGCTAATCCCACCCCCTGCTCCCCTGGCAGTTTCCCATTACTACCAATCCCTTTATTATAGTATTATGATAATTATTCAAGGTCTGCTTATGAGTGGGAACATATGGTACTCTGTTCTTTGTTTCTGTGATAGTTTACTGAGTATGATAGACTCTAAATCCATCCAAGTTGCTGCAACATCTAAGAATAGATCTTAAATGTTCTCACCACAAAAAATAACTATGTGAAATAATATGTTAATTCTCCTGATTGTGGTAATCATTTCACAATTATATTTATAACAAATCATCACTCTGTACTACTGTAAATATTATATATTTTTTATTGTCAATTTTACCTGAATAAAGCTAAGGGAGAAAAGAATTGAAAATACATGAATAGTGATATGCAACATGTGGGATGTGATCAAAATCTCTAATGTAAGTATAATCAGTGATTCAGAAAGAAAATAATAGAAGGAATGGATAGAAGCAATATTTAAAAACACAGTAGTCCAGAATTCTCCAGATTGAATGAAAAATTTCAAATCACAGATTCAAGAATCTTTATGCAACCCAATCATTTTGGTTATTTCATATAAAGTTAAACAAGTACTTACATACAAATCAGTAATCCCATTCTTAGATACTTGCTGAGAGAAATGCAAATACATATCTATGCAAAAAATACATATACATATCTATACATAAATGGTCACTGCAGTTTTTAAAATAATTGCCCCAAACTGGAAACTATTCCAATGTCAATCATCTGATGGATAAATAAATAAATTGTGGCACATCCATAAAAGGGATAGAACCAATAAAAGGGAATGAGCTTCTGATATATACAAAATTTAGATGAAGTTTTGGAAAAGACAGATTCTAAAGACATAAATCAGATTAATGTTTGCCAAAATCAGGAAACTAGAGAAGAATATTGAGTACAAAGGGGCATGAGGGGACTTCTGGAGAAATGAAAACATTTTATATCTTGATTGTATTATTTACAAACTGTATGCACTTGTTAAAACTCAAAGAACTATACACCAAAGAAAGGTGAATTTTACTTTATGTAAATTATGTATCAATAAATTTGACTTGTAAAAATATATACTGGTGTTACCAAAGTATACTTATACCAAAAATGCATGTGTGTCTACCTGTGAGAACACATGTTTGCTCTGAGAATAAGGTTTAAACTGTGTATTTTCTGAGTTATCCAGGTTAATATTTCAGAGGATCAACCTTGAAAATATAAACACAGAGAAAATGTAAAAGATACTTGATTGTAGAAAAAGAGATTAAAAGGGTGATTTTGTTAGCTTTTCTAATAGAAGATATATTTGAGTGTGTTAGAAAGATGAAGAAACTATCACTCATTATCTTATTGATCTTGAGCAATTCACTTAGCCTTATTGGGCCTTGGTTTTCACCTTCAAAAACTGACAAACTCTTCAAAGCTCTCTTCCTCAGAAAACAGTTATGAACATCAAATTAATTGATCCATGCAAAGGTATCCAGAAAAAGTAAAGAAGCCACACAAATGTAGGTTGTTAGTGATTGTTGCATTGTAAGTTTATTATTGGCATCATTATTAATTAATTATTATTTGATACCATAAATACATTTTAAGTTAAAATGTGGAGTTTCACCATAAAGTAAAAAGCATGAAAATGCAGCAACCTGATGAAAAAGTCTATAAAATGTTTTCTTTCCCCCGCTAATTTGAGTATCATACTCTTCAAAGAGCTATTACCCTGAAAAATCCAACTATGGCAACTTTTAACAACAGGGCTCCCTATCATATGTCATCCAAATGGTAACATTTTTTGGAAGAAATTCTGTTTTGATGAAGGCATAAAACGCTGTGGTGGAAAATGATCCCTCTCTGACAACCTAAAAAAGAAGGGTGACAGAAGCTTTAGAAGAGAGCCAAGGAGGCTCTGTTTCATCAGGGAAATGAAGGCTCCCTCTTTTGAAGAGAACTGAATGAAAAATAGATGAAACACAGTCACAAACACAAGCAGGCTGGATAATACACAGCAGTCTAAGCTGCATGAATGCCCTATACTCATACACAGTCATGACCAATAACAATCCTCATAGCAGAAGAATGCAGCTTAGAACATCTCTCCCAAACAAAGCAAAGTTCACCCTAGTGAGAAACTGCTGAAGAGTGGTAAGAACCCACTAGATATTCAAAAATCCTTTGGAATATAAGACAATCAGATATAGATGTGCAATGTGGAAACATTCCACAGCATGAAATGCCTCCTGCAAACATTCACTGAAAGCCTTCACTGAAGTCAGGCATAGTGCAACCTCTGAAGTCAGGCATAGTGCAAAACAATACAGGGAGTCACCAGACTAGAAATAACACATTAATTCCTTGTCAATCCCATAGTATTTTGAGTACATAGAAGGGATACCAAGACCATTCCAAGATGGGGTCAGGTGACTCATCATGTGAAGATATGATTTTGGATACCTTTATAATGTTCAGTTATAAACCATGCATATTTGTAAAACTTCCATCGAACAAAGACTTAAATTGAACAAAACCTCACAGTAATCCATTTTCTAGAATAGAAAATATTCTATTTCATTGTGAGTCAGTTTGATTTCTAAAAATAAATAAAATTTTTAATCGGTTCCATATATTTGTATAATCCAGAAAAAGAACCTGACCTTTTATTAAATTTTTTTCTTCAGATGTGGGGTACAAATCAGAGTTAGGTATACAAACGTTGATTATGCAGGTACCCTTGTTGATGAGGTATGCCCCTCTCTCTCTAGCAATTTCCCTCAACTGCCAATCCCACACTCCCCCCCCCC
>NW_007259503.1:284771-286049 GCF_000164805.1 Carlito syrichta
CCCCCCCCCCCCCCCCCCGGCAGTTTTACACTACTGCCAATTCCTTTCTTACAGTATAATGATAACTGTTCAAGGTCCACTTATGAGTGAGAATATATGGTACTCTGTTCTTTGTTTCTGTGGTAGATCACTGAGTGTGATAGACGCTAAATCCATCCAAGTTGCAGCAAAGTCCATATATCTGTCCTTCTTTATGGCTGCATAATATTCCATTGCGTATATGTACCACATATTGTTTATCCAGTCCAGCTTCAGTGGGCAGCATGGCTGGTTCCATGTTTTTGCTATTGTGAATAGAGCTGCAACAGATATATGTGTGCAGGTATCTTTTTTATAGAATGATTTGAGTTCCTCTGGGTATATTCTCAATAGGGGGATTGCGGGGTCATGTGGAAGGCCATTCAGCCACAAAGCAAGTTTCAATACTTCAATAATTTCTAGTGCTTTCAGAAATCATCACACTGTTTTCCAGAGAGGTTGCACTAGTTTGCATTCCCACCAGTAGTGTAGACGTGTTTCTTTTCCTCCTCATCCTCACCAGCATCTGTTGCTGCTTGTTTTATTAACAACGGCCATTCTTACTGGAGTTAGGTGGTATCTCATGTGGTTTTGAATTGCATTTCTCTGATGATGAGTGAAGCTTAGCACTTTTTCATGTGTCTGTTGGCAGCCCATATATCTTTTCTTGAGAAGTGTCTATTCATGTCTTTTGCCCACTTTTAATGGGGCTGTTAGCTTTTTTCCTTTTGGCATGTTTGAATTCTTTGTAAATTCTAGATGTTAGGTCTTTGAGACACTAAATAGACCAATAACAACCCAGGAAATTGACTCTGTCATACAAAAACTACCTATTTAAAAAAAGACCCTGGATGGGATGGCTTTCCAGCAGAATTCTACAAAATGTACAAGGAGGAGCTGATACCAATCTTTTTGAAAGTGTTCCAGGCAATTGAGAAAGATGGAATTCTCCCCAAATTATTGTACAAAGCCAGCATCACACTGATACCCAAACATGGTAAAGATCCAACAAAAAAAGAGAGCTACAGGCCAATATCCCCTATGAACATAGATGCAAAAAACTTCAAAAGATGCCATCAAATCGGATCCAAAAACACATTTCAAAAATCAACCACCATGACCAAGTAGGTTTCATCCCCAGCATGCAGGCCTGGTTCAACATTCGCAAGACCATAAATGTAAGTAAATACATCAAGAAATGTAAAAATAAGCCAGGCTCGGTGGCTCAGCCTGTAATCCCGCGCCTTTGGGAGGCTGAGG
>NW_007259503.1:286069-314220 GCF_000164805.1 Carlito syrichta
CAAGGTCCACTTATGAGTGAGAACATATGGTACTCTGTTCTTTGTTTCTGTGATAGAACACTGAGTATGATTGACCCTAAATTTATCCAAGTTGCTGCGAAGTCCATAAGTTTGTCCTTCTTTATGGCTGCATAATATTCCATTGTGCATATATACCACATTTTTTAAATCCAGTCCAGCTTCGATGGGCAGCATGCTGGGCTCCATGTGTTTGCTATTGTGAATAGGGCTGCAACAAACATATGTGTGCGGGTGTCTTTTTTGTAGAATGATTTGAGTTCCTCCGGGTATATTCCCAATAGGGGAATTGCGGGGTCATATATAAGATTCTAGCAAATCCAATCCAAAAACACATCTCAAAAATCATCCACCATGACCAAGTAGGCTTCATCCCCAGGATATAGGACTGGTCCAACATTCGCAAGATCATAAATGTAATTAAATACATCAACAAATGTAAAAACAAGAACACATGATTATATCATTAGATGCAGGAAAAGTTTTGATCAAATCCAGCATCCCTTCTTGATAAAAACCCTCAAACGCCTAGGTATAGAAGGAACATACCTCAAAATAGTAAGTGCCATCCATGATAAACCCACAGCTAACATAATGCTAAGTGGACTGAAACTGAAACTGGAAACATTTTCCCAGAAAACTGGAACAAGACAAGGCTGCCCACTCTCATCCCTCTGTTCAACATTGTTTTGGAAGTCCTAGATGGGGCAATTAGATAAGAGAAGGAAATCAGGGGTATCCAAGTAGGAAAAGAGGAAGTCAAATTATCCCACTTTGCTAATGATGTGATCCTATAGCTTGAAAATCCAAGAAAATCTGTCAAAAACCAGCTTGCACTGATAAAGGACTTTGGCAAAGTCTCAGGGTACAAAATAAATGTGCAAAAGAGAGTTGCATTCCTGTACACCAACAACAAGAAGGCAGAGACCCAAATTAAAAGGATAATCCCATTCACAATAGCCACCAAAAAAAAAAAAGAAATACCTCGGCATCTCCCTATTCAGTGTATGGGCTGGGAAAACTGGTTGACCACATGCAGAAGATTGAAACAGGACCCCTACCTATCACCTTACACAAAAATTAACTCTAGATGGATCAAAGACCTAAATGTAAAACCTCAAACTATAAGAATCTTATAAAATGCAGGAGACACCCTAATGGAAACTGGAACTGGCAACCATTTCCTGATCAGAACCCTAAGTGCCTATACCATAAGAAATAAGATGAAGTGGGACGTCATCAGACTGACGAGCTTCTGCAAAGCAAAAGAAATCATCTAAAGAGCAGGGAGATAGTCCACAGAATGGGAAAAAAATATTTGCCACCTGTATATTAGAACCTGACCTTTTTAAGATACTTCAGAGTAAAAGTACAGGCTTCACTGAAACTTCTGACAATTTGCAGGATAAGTAAGGAGGCTGGTTGCGAAAACTAGATACAAGAGGAAAAAATGTGCAATAACACTGAAGTCTATGATTAAGGAAACCTGTATCAGAGAAATCATTGTCGTGACTCTGGATCATCATAAAACACCTAATCAATCAAAGATGTTTAACTACACCTGGCATTGCTCTCTGTTGTCAGCCTCCATCTGGGACTGTGGGATTTTGAAGATAATCTTACAGTGGCTAAACTGACATCACCTAAAAATATAATTAAGCTCATATATTCACTTGATTTTCTCTTATATGTGAAAAATATCACAAACTTTTAAATATTTCTGGCTAGGAAATCAATCTTCCCTTAGTTTGTTTTATAAAACACCATAATCATTCCTAGAGATACAGAGTTCTTGGACATTTCTAGTTTAAAGATGGGTTTTCATCACAGCTATGCCTGTTGGGGCCATTTGCAATTGAGAACTGAGATCAACATACTTTCCTGTTCATACTATAGGATTGAATATACAAATGGACAATGGTCAGGCCATTTATGATAGTGAAGCCTTAACCCACAACCTCTGCAACAATTAGGCCAGATTGGTAAGCATTTGTCAATGTCTGTTAGCTTCCCCATTTTTTATTTATTTATTTATTTATTTGCCCCTGCTTCCAATGCCAGACCAACCAGAGAAAGCCAAATGCGCCCTCAAAATTAATTATATAAGATGCCATGATTCTACTGAGCCAAATTTCAGCTTTCCCAGGCCAATAACCTCCAACAAGAGCATCCCTGAAGCCTTGTCTCTTTTTACTGTAAATTTTTCCTGTTCCTCTGCCTACCCTGGAGTCTCAGGCAAACAGAGGTGATGATGGTTGACTTCCTTGCTGTACCAAGCTCTCAATAAATAGTGCCTGTCAGATCTCTTTTGGAGTATCTTTGTTTATTTCCACAATATGCTAAACAATTCCGGGAGTAAACTTACTTTTTTATTCTGTGTTAAGCAGTACTTAGATGAGGCAAAAATAACTACTAGAAGCAAATATTTTCAGAGAAAAAGAGCTAAAACTCTGGACCAACTTGATCAGCTTACTTATTGAAATTAACATCTTACTCACCAATATTCATTTCAAGAATTCCACCTTATTCAAAGTTACCATAGATTGTCTATTACCAAAAAGTTGCCGTTCTTGCAAGACCCTTCTTAAATCATTCAGCTCAGGCCATATTCCCATAAATATGACCCCTGGCTTCTCTCTGCTGATACTACTAAGAATGTAAATACAGTGTTCTTCCTTTCTGTAGTAAGTCTAATCAATTTAGTTTTGTTTATTCAGCACATTTTGTCAAGTTCCCAAACACCAGGCTTACTTTGCCCCCCAGGGATGAGTAATCCCCTTCAAAAATCCTTTATTACATGGTCACAGTTTAAAACTCTTATCTTTGGTAAAAGCATGCCTTGCTAGTCTGTTCTTGACTCTGTCTCTCTTTTTTATTGCTTCTAAGTCTATAAGAGAAAATTTACAGGGATGAGAAATTTATAGGGCATATGGGTGACAAATCTATCTTTGCTAGTGGCTCCAAGGCAGGTACAGAAGGTATAATCTTATAATAAATTTTGATAGGTGACTTGGGTCACCTATATTAGTCCATATTCTTAAAAGTTCTATAATTGTCTTTTCATGTAATATATTTGTCTAGTTTTGGTATCAGGCTAGTCCTGGTCTCATAAAATGAGTTGAGTGTTCTCTTCTATTCTATTTTTTGTAAGAGTCTAAAGAATTGATATTAATTTCATATATGTTTTGTAAATTCTGGCACTGGTCTTTTTTTGGTGAGAAGTTTTAAATTATGAATTTAATATTTTTCCTCTTTATGGGTCTTTTGAGATTGTTTTAATTCTTCTGAATCAATTTCTAGTTTGCTTCTTTCTAGATTTTTCCTACTTTTTCATCTAATTATCTAACTTACTGTCATATACTTGTTCATAATAGTCCCTATAACTATTTATTTCTATGAGGTTTGTAATAATGTCCCCTTTTCATTCTCATACTTTGATTTGCATGCTTTGATTTTTTATATTCTTGTTTAGTTTCTTTTCTCTTTACTTACTGTAAGGTTCTGTGTTATAAGGAGACACTTTTAATCTTTTAGTTATGTTACTCATACTATCCTTTATGAATAATATATAATTTTGCACGCTTAGCCACTTTTTGGTATGAGTTCAGTATTGAAATGTAATCTATTATTAACGATTTAAGCAAAATATATAAACAAATGAAGCATTTTATGGTATTCATTTTCCTTTGTGTATCACTCATCTTTCTTTGATAACATTTTCTTTTAAAAAGTCAGATGGATTCCTTGGTAATTGAACTCAAACAATAAGCATATTTTAGGTTGAAAGCAACACAGCAGGACAGCTAGACAGAAATCTAAAATTCCCTATCAGGTTGTATATAGGAAGATAGTTTTCTGTTTCCACAGAAATGGCATACAAGTACTTTTCATAAGAAAGGTTTTTGTAACAGAGCTTTCACAGAAAGAAAATTTGCAAAAGAGCTAAGAAAATGTTGCTATATATTAGGAAGCTGTCTCGCTTTTACAAACTTTATACGAAAGAGGAACTATTAGGCTAAATGCTAAGCTCTTTTGTTTTAAATCTACCTGATGGTCTCATTCTAAACAGTTCCTCACTTGATACAGAACTGCATTTGATGAGTGGCATCAAAACTTTATTATAACGTGGCAATACATCAGACATGTTTTGGCTAAATTATTATTGGATTGTTACTAATAACTGGTTTTGAATTTGTGATACAAAAGCCTGTTGACTCTGGCCTGAACATTGTATGGCAATCTGTTTTCTCTGTGCATTGCCTGTCCTAAAAATAGTCCTCTCTCGAGAGGAGTTCTGTGAAAGTGAACAGGTGGTGGTTCAAAATAGAGCTGATTAAATAAGCACTGACTTCTCGAGGTGAAGCATACCTTGTATTGCCTTATAAGAAGAATATTGTACATACATATCTACAGATCTCTTTTGGATTTTTAATATGACAAAAAAATCAGGGAAACAAAGATATCATCATTTAGGTAACTGAGCTAATAGCCTCATGCATCTCTTCAGATTATGGGTGAAATATTTTCTTTTTGTTTAACATGGGCATTTTTGTTTAATTTGGCTTAGTTGTGAACTATAAACTACAAACCATATTTCTTCTCACAGTATTTTTCTGTATTGTGGTGCTCAAGTGTGTGATGTAGTCTTTAATACTGCTGCACAGTACCTATTCTATCAAAGGATTCAACAAATGATCTTACAACAAAAAGCATAAGAAACTCTGACCTGTGTAAAGGCTGGAACAAACATCAGAAACTCTACATGTGACCAAACACAGAAAATAGTGGTGAAGATCAAAATTGATCGTGTCCCCAGAAGATAATGATCTATCCTTTATTTAGGTTGAAGAATTATCAAAAAGAGTGAAAAGAGCTTAAACTAGCATGTTCTTCTATTTCTGTGTTAATTCTGAAACCAAATGTATCTTACTTTTTATGGACTAAAAAATTTTGGGACAAACATGCCTTCCTGTTCTTTGCAAAATAATTTATTGGAACCCAGGAAAAATATCTTGGATACTTGCCTCAAGGAATCATTGCTCCAGAAAGACAGCACCATAAACCACCAACAAAAAAACCTTACTTCTCAAGATCACAACTTATTGATTAATATTCTCTTCAGGAACATCACCTCTCTGTCCCCACCAATCTAAAGTTACTATAATATAAAACTTTTCTAATACCTACCAACATTTTGCATAATAGACCTGCCTTAAAGTCATCCAGCCAGGTACTAAAATTCTAAAAATATCTTTCCTTGATTTTCTCCTTCTGAGACACTACTAATATTCTGCCAAAGTGGTGCTCTCCCTTACTGCCATAAATCTAATGAACTTAGTTTTATTTTTTTGTTGTTCAACATGTTTTACTGATGGTGTTTTGGGGGAGTTGACAGCTGACAAGATCATTCATCCCTCTAACACGTAGCAATCTGAAACCATACCTGGCACAGAGCTATGGTTCTCATTCTTTTTTTTTTTTTTTTTTTTTTTGAGATGGAGTCTCACTCTGTCACCCAGACTGGAATGCAGTGGCCGCTCCCGGCCACTGCAGCCTCGACCTGCTGGGCTCCGGCGATCCTTCCACCTCAGCCTTCCAAGTAGCCGGAATTACAGGCACGCGCTACTACGCCCGGCTGATTTTTTGATTTATTGTAGAGATGAGGTCTCGCTGCCCAGGTGGGTCTCGAACCCGCGGGCTCAGGCAATCCACTCACCTCAGCCTCCCAAAGGCGCGGGATTACAGGCTGAGCCACCGAGCCCGGCTCGGTTCTCATTCTTGAACCATCTCTTCTTAAAGTGTGAAGGTCAACCTATAATCCATAATCTATTCTTTTGTCGACAGAAATTGGGATCATTTCCAGTTGTTCTTATTATGAACAGTGCTGCTGTAAACATCATTGTACATGTCTCCTGGTGCAAATGTCAAGAAATTTTTATTAAGTATATACCTGAAGTGGGATGGCTTCTGTTCCCAAGGCATGCAGATGTTCAGATTAAAAGAAAACAAGAGTCTTTTTTAAAAAAAAAAACAAACCGCTATCCAAGTTAATGTTCCCATCACCAATGAGCACAAGTTCTAAATGTGGTTACCTTTTCTTTCAATCAGTAATATCAAGTTTCTTAATTTTTTCAGTCAGATCAATAATGAAACAGAGTATGTCTTCATATATTTATTGACCAATTGTTTTTTCCCTTTGTAGTAAAATGTCCACTCACGTCTTTTGCCCACTTTTAGATGTTAATCTTTTACTTTTTATGTAGAAATTTACTTGTTAAGTAGAAAATACATGTTAATAATACTTTATTAACTATGTGTGTTCAAATTTCTTCTCTCAGTTTTTGAATTTTCATTTTTATAAATAATAATGCTCTGTAAATTTATTTTATTATATATATTTAAGGTATTTAATATGATGTTTTGATATACATAAGAAAAGGGTTACTATTGTCAAACAAGTAACATATTTATTACCTTCATAGTTATTTTTATTATTGTGGATGAATATAAATCCTTAATGCAAAAGTAATTCAGTTTATTATTCTTTTATTTTATGGTGAACACTTCTGTTCTTTGTTTTTACTCAAACTCAAAACTATAATGCATAATTTCTTTTTGAAATTGTCTGGAGTTCTGAGAAGATGGCAACATAGCCAGTCAGACTGTGTGAGTGAATGAACGTATAGACGAGTTTCCATGTGTGTCTGTGTGTAGGTGGGCATGTGCATGGCTGACTAAGTGGGGACTTGGGAGCAAGTGGCCAGGGATCTCCGGTGAAGGGGCTGGTGCCACAGCTGCTCTGCTTGGACCCTGGTGCTTCCCAGAGCACAAAAGATGAGTACCATTTGCTAAAATCAGCAAAGATTTTCCCGGGAAAAAGCTGCTGGATCGACTGTTGTTCCCACCACTGTAGTGTTAGGCTGGACACTGGCAGCAAGAACCATGGAGGGAGTGCAGCGAGGGAGCCAGAGGCAGAGTCCAAAAAAGGCAGCAGGGAAAGGCCATCCTAAACCTAGACTGGTCACCACTGCCTCCAGCACCAGGCTAGGCTGGGGGGCCTTGCCACAGGGACCTGAGATCCAGAGACTGTGGAACTTACTGGAGAAGGAGCTATCTTTCCTGACCCTGTTTGCAGCAGGAACAGCAATCTGTGGAGAAACTGGGTGGCCACTCTAAAGCCTAGGCTGAGAAGAGCTTCAGGGCAGCCTCTGCAGAACAGCAGACCTGCATCTTAGGACCAAGGAGTGATCTCTGCATTGCTTTGGGGCTGCTTTCTATGAACTCTGAGAGCATCACCCCCAGTGCACAAGTCATGGTGGGGAAAGCAGATGCAGAGCTCCAGGAAATTCACCTCCTCCCCCACTCTGAGCCAACTGCTGGATGATAGACACATACAGCAGATCAACAGTGCCTAGTTGACTCCCCCCAGCCCCTAGCAATTGGCAAAAGAGATCAGGAGGGTAATGTAGTGGCCGGAGGTCCCATTCCCCTGCCACAAACTGGATACCATGAGTGCTGTGACCATACTGAAAGAGGAAGGAAGGAGGAGAAACCAAGAGATGCTGAGTCTCTTACCCCCTCACTCTCCCATGGATGCACACTGGCTGTCAATTGCAGGGAGCAGGGGCTGAAGATTCTAACATCTCACGTTTCAGCAGCAGAGAGGGAACCTACATAGAAGCAGTCATAGAAACCATAGCAGTCATGGAAACCACCATAAGAGGGAATTTACTCCTCTCAAAGAGATATGCTAAAGCTGAGAAATCTCTGCCAATGGGTCTTTTTGGTTTTGGTTTGGCTTTTTTTTTTCTCTCTCTTCAATTGTTTGTTTCTATCCTTTGATTGTAGGTTGTTTGGTTTTCTCTTTTCTTTCTTACTTCTTACTTTCTTACTTCTGTTCTTTCTTTGGTTTTTTTTCTCTCTTCTTCTTTCCCTTTTTCCTCTCCTTTTTACCTTTCATTTCTCCTTCATATCCTGCCTTGGACTAAGGAGCTATACAGGCATACCCATTGTACGGTCATATTGTGTGGAGATGAAGCATGAGTCCCAGATGGTCCATTCATGAGATAGCAAGCATTGTGACCTATCAGTAGGTTCTGAATTCTTATGGCCCCTCCCCACCCCTTAGTAAGTGCTCAAAATTGTAAAGAGATAGCACAACGCCCAACTCTCTGTCCTATTTCATAATTGAACAAACCCAGAGTCCCAGCTCATGGAAGGACAGAAGGTAGAGCAGATATCAGAAGTAACTGTTTCTGCATTTCCCACTGAACAATGAAATTAAAGTGAAAGAGAACTGCTACAAATGAAGAAAAACTAACCAAAAAAAGCACTGGTAACCTACAGAGCCCCCAAAAAGAGTCAGTGCCTGAAGGATTAGCTACTGGAGCACAAACAATGGCTATCTCCAAGGATGACAGTACCCAGAAGGTACAGAGATCAGGGAATCATTGGATAGAATGAATAAAAATCAAGAAATGAAAGGGCTAAAACTAAATGAAATTGCAATGGAGTTGGACAGTCTCAAGAAAGTGTATTTAGAAATAACAGAAATAAAGGACTCCATCCAGGAAATAAATAACAAATGGACAAACATGAGAAGCAGAATTGACCAAGTAGAAGAAAGAATCTCAGAGCTGAAAGAACAAAATATGGAATTAACCCAACCTATTAAAAAATAGAAAAAAAAACTTTAAAAGAATTTCTCCAAGAGATACGTGATTTTATCAAGAAGCAAAACCTACATCTGAACAGAATACCTGAAGTAGAAAGAGAAACAGAAATCACCTTGGAACAAGCATTACATGATTTTATTCAAGACAACTTTCCTCACCTGGGTCAGAGAGATGATTATACAAGCACAAGAGATTCAGAGAACCCCTGCAAGACATCTTATGAGAAAACCAATTCCTAGACACATAGTAATTTGCCTACACAAAGTAGTTGTAAAAGAAAAAATTCTAAAGACAGTAAAGGAAAAAGGTCAGATTATATACCAGTGAAGATCAATCAGAATTGCTGCAGATTTATCTGCAGAAACACTACATGCCAGAAGAGTTTGGACCCCAATCTTTAATGTTCTCCAAGATAAACAATTTCAACCAAGAATTTTCTACCCAGCCAAGTTAAGCTTCATCAGCAATGGATAATTAAAATCCTTCTCAGACAACCAATCCCTAAGAGAATGCCCTGCTTCCAGGCCAGCTCTACAGGAGATGCTTTAAAAGATGCTATGCACAGAAGAAAAAAGAAACAAAAGAAAGACTATATACTTAAAAGGTGGAAATGCAAACTAGTGCAACCTCTCTGAAAGGCAGTGTGGCGATTTCTGAAAGAACTAGAAATTGACCTTCCATGTGACCCAGCAATCCCCCTATTGGGAATACCCAGAGGAACTCAAATCATTCTACAAAAAAAGATACCTGCACATGCATGTTTGTTGTAGCTTTATTCTCAATAACAAAAATATGGAAGAAACCATGCTGCCCATCGAAGCTGGACTGGATTTTTAAAAATGTGGTACATATGCACGATGGAATATTATGCAGCCATAGAGAAGGACAAACATTGAAATTTGCAGCAACTTGGATGGATTTAGAATCTATAATACTCAGTGGTTTATCACAAAAACAAAGAAAAGAGTACCATATGTTATCACTCATAAGCAGACCTTGAACAATTATCATAATACTATAAGAAAGAGATTGGCAGTAGTGGGAACCTGCCAGGGGAAGGGAAGTGGGATTAGCAGTTGAAGGAAACTGCCAGGAGAGGGAGAGACACACCTCATCAACAAGGGTACCTGCATAATGAACATTTGTATACCTAATCCTGAATTGTGCTCCACATCTTTAAAATAAAAAAAAAGATCACTAACAAACAGAAGCAACATAACACACAGCATACCTTCAAAAATGAAAACACACACATATGTTAACAAAAAAGCTAAAAGAAAACAAAACAGCCTTATAAGAGCCTTTTGACAGGGACAAACTCTCACATTTCAATAATCAGCCTGAATGTGAATGGACTAAATACACCACTGAAAAGATATAGAATGGAAAACTGGACCCAAAAAATGACCCAACAATATACTTTCTCCAGGAAACACATATCACTACAAATGACACTAACAGACTCAAAGTTAGAGAATGGAAAACAAATTTTCAGGTAAACAAATCACAAAAGAAGTCAGGAGCCACAATCTTAATATCAGACAAAACAATCTTTAAGCTATCAAAAATTTTAAAATATACAGAAGAACACTACATAATGTTAAAAGGTTCAATCCATCAACAAGAAATTTTCATCCTAAATATATATGCACCCAACACAGGAGCAACAGCTTTTATAAAACTTAGCTTTTATTTTTTTACTAAGAAAACTTAAAAAAAATTCACTCTAATATCATAGCTGGAAACTTATACCCTGCTAACAACCTTAGATAGATCACTGAGGCAAAAAACAAAACAAAACAAAAAACCAAAACACAAAAAACAAAGAGATCCAGAATCTCAACTTGATGTCTACCCAAATGGACTTAATAGACACCTTCAGAACAGCCTACCCAACAACCATGGAATATATGTTCTACTCATCACCACATAGAACATAATCTAAGATCAACCACATCCTCGGACATAAATAAAGCATAAACAAATTTTGTAAGATCAAAATACTGCCATCCACCTTCTCAGACCACAGTGAAATAAACACAAATATCAACACCAACAAAATTTTCCCAAAACCCATAAAGACATGAACACTAAACAGCATGATGATGAATTATGCCTGAGTCAACACAGAAACCAAAACAGATATCAAAAGATTCCTGGAAACAAATGAAAATCAAGAAACATCTTACCAAAATCTCTCAGACGCCATGAAATCGGTTCGAGGAGGGGAATTTATATCTCTACAAACACGCATCAAGAAAATGGAAAGGTCACAAGTTAACAGCCTAACAAATCACATAGGGGAGCTGGAAAGACAAGACCTCCAAAATCCTACTTCAGCAGAAGAATCCAGATCACCAAAATAAATGCCCAAATATGGGTCATAGAAAACAAAAATATATTAAAAAATCAACAAAACAAAAAGCTGGTTCTTTGAAAAGATAAATAAGATTTATGAACTCCTAGTCAGAATGACCAAGAAAAAGAGAGAAAAAGCCTAAATAAACACAGTCAAAAATGCAGAAGATTAAGTCACAACTGACCCTGAAAAAATACAAAAGATTATCAGAGTTTACTACGTTCATCTGCAAGTAACATCCCCAAGACCATAAATATAATTAAATATTTCAAGAGATGTAAAAACAAGAATTACATGATTATGTCATTAGATGTAGAAAAAGCTTTTGATAAAATCTAGCATCCCTTCTTGATAAAAACTCTTGACTATCTAGGCATAAAAGGAACATACCTCAGAATAGTAAGTGTCATCTATGATAAACCCACAGCCAGCACATTGCTAAACAGACAGAAACTCAAAGCATTTCTCCTGAAAACTGGAATAAGACAAGGCTGCACACTCTCACTCCTCCTGTTCAACATTGTGTTGGAAGTACTAGCTAGAGCAATCAGACAAGAGAAAGAAATCAGGGACATCCAAAAGGAGAAGAGGAAGTTAAGTCATCCCTCTTTGCTGATATGATCCTATACCTTGAATATCCAAGAGAATCTGTCTAAAACCTCCTTGTACCAAAAAAGGACTAACAAAATCTCAAGGTACAAAATAAACATGCAAAAGATAGTCACAGCCGGGCTCAGTGGCTCAGCCTGTAATCCCGCGCCTTTGGGAGGCTGAGGTGAGTGAATTGCCTGAGCCCACGGGTTCGAGACCCGCCTGGGCAGCAAGACCTCATCTCTACAATAAATCAAAAAATCAGCCGGGCGTGGTAGCGCATGCCTGTAATTCTGGCTACTCGGAAGGTTGAGGCGGAAGTATCGCCGGAGCCCAGCAGGTCGAGGCTGTGGTGGCCGGGAGCGGCCACTGCACTCCAGTCTGGATGACAGAGTGAGACTCCAACTCAAAAAAAAAAAAAAGACAGTCATATTCTTATTCACCAACAACAAACAGGCACAGAATCAAACAAAAAGCACAATCCCATTCACAATAGCCACACAAAAAAGGAAATACCTCAGCATTTTCCTAATCAGAGATGTGAAAGACCTTTGCAGCAAAAACTACAAAACACTGCTCAAAGAAATCAATGAAGACACAAACATAAGAAGAAATATTCCATGCTTATGGATTGGAAGAATCAACATTGTTAAGATGTCCATTCTACCCAAGGCAATCTACAGATTCAAAACAATACCCATTAAATTACCAACATCATTCTTCTCAGACCTGGAAATGACAATTCAGAAATTCATACAGAAACATAAACAACCATCAATAGTCAAAACAATCCTTAGCAAAAGAAACAAAGTGGGAGGGCACACACTTCCAGACATTAAACTTTACTATAAGGCTACAGTAATCAAAACAGCCTGGTATTGGTAAAGAACAGTCATATAAACCAATGGAACAAGATAGAGATTCCAGAAGTAAACCCTCAATTTCTCAACTAACTCATCATCAACAAAGCCTCCACCAACAGCCTCTGGAGAAAGGAGAACCTATCCAGTAAATGATGCTGGGAAAACTGACTGACCACATGCAGAAGATTGAAATAGGATCCTTACCTATCACCATACACAAAAATCAATCTAAATGGATCAAAAACTGAAACATTTAACCTCAGACTATAAGAATCTTAGAAAACACAGGCAACACCCTTATGGAAATTGGAACAGGCAACTAATTCCTGATCAAAACCCCAGATACCCATGCCATAAGAAATAAGATAGACAAGTGGGACCTCATCAAACTTAAAACCTTCTGCAAAGCAAATGAAACCATCAAGAGAATGGGGAGACAACCCACAGAATGGGAAAAGGCATTTGCCAACTGTATATCTGACAAAGGCCTAACATCCAGGATCTACAAGGAACTCAAACATGCCAAAAGGAAAAAATAAAGAAAGTCCTATCAAAAAGTGGGCAAAAGATATGAACAGACACTTCTCAAAAGAAGACATATTAGCAGTCAACAGATACATGAAAAAATGCCCAGCCTCATTAATCATCAAAGAAATACAAATTAAAACCACACTGAGATACCACCTAACTCTGGTCAGGATGACCATCATCAATAACTCAAAAAACAACAGATGCTGGAGAAGATGTGGGGAAAGAGGAATGCTTTTACACTGTTGGTGGGAGTATAAACTAGTACAAACTCTGTGGAAAACAGCGTGGCTATTCCTAAAAGATCCTAAAATAGCCCATCTGATCCATACAGTCCAGCAATCCCCCTTCTAGAAATATACCTGGAGGGACTCAAATCACTCTATAAAAAAGATACCAGCACACGTATGCTTATTGCAGCGTTATACACAATAGCAAAAACATGGAACCAACCATGCTGTCCATCGAAAGTGGACTGGATAAAAAAAAATGTGGTTCATATACATGATGGAATGCTACACAGCTATAAGTAAGGACACAGTTATGGATTTTGCAGTAACCTGGATGAAATTAGAGTCTATAATAGTCAGTGATCTATCACAGAAACAAAGAATTGAGTACCACATGTTCTCACTCATAAGCAGACCCTGAACTTTTATCATAATACTGTAAGAAAAGGATTGGCAGTAACGGAAAACTAGCAAGATGGGGGTCACATAATATTAATAAGGGTACCTGATCTCAAACCAGATGAAGTAGGAGCCAAAGGGTGGCCCAAACTTTACCTGTACGATGACCTATGTACCTATGTACCTAATCCTAAATTGCAGTCCACATCTTTAAAAATAAAAAATAAAGAAATTGTTAAGCAGAGCTACATTAAGCTCTTAATCTATTTATATTTGATAGGTAAAGGCAATGAGCCAGACAGGAACCAGAAACTCTGCTGTCTACTTGGAACCCACAGAGAAATCTCAATATTGTCACTTTCAGAGGAGAAGTATGAGTAGAACTTATTTTAGGCCACACACACCTGAGTGTGATCCTAAAAAGAGCTGATAGTATCCTGCTTGATCAATCCTCCTAGGTTGGAGTTGATTGACTGTGCAATTCTGCTTTTATTTTGCACAATTTGCAGTGCCTGAAAGAACCACGTTGCCCAAATCTTCTCCCCTTTGATCTGTACCTGGTGTTTGAAATTCCTACATAACTTGTGATGAGTTGTAAAAGAATCCATCTGTTAAACGGTCATGCTCCAGCTTTACATTTGGGGCAGCACAGACTCTATACCCAAGACAAAAGAAATTCCAAAAGCATTACATTGCAAATAATGGTAAAGTTAAAAAAAGCTCCAGCAAAAGTGCAAAAAAAGGCTAGAAGATTTTATACAACATGTATTAATTTGCCTGATATTTATTGTGCATATTCCATGATCCAGGAATTATGCTCAAGGGCAGACAAGATATCACTGTCCATAAACTCTTTGGCATAAATGAGTAAATCAGGATGGTAGGAAATTGTTGGAGGCAAGAACAAAGAACAAGTTGTATTTGACATATACACTAACTTTAGACCTGCATCTCATAAGCTTCATATCAGGTATAGCTTGCCAGACTACCACTAACAATTACAAGACTTGGGGAAAGAGTAAAAATGAAGGCCCATGTACCATCAGGTGGTATTTAAATTTGTTCTGTTGATTGATATCATCATTTCATTGGCAGACTGAAATTTCATTTTATTATTTTCATTGTTCTAGAAATCCAGGTTCAAAGTTAGTATTCTCAAAATCATTAAAATTCTGTGCTGGCATGGAGAAAGTTAGTTCCAGTACCGAGCTCACAGCCAATTCCTGTTTTTACTTCTCACAAGAAGAATCTCAAGCTCAACTGTGTAGCAATCACAAGCTGCACACCCCAGTCCAATCTATATTTCTTCTCCAATACCACAACATACATCATCCTCTTGGCCACTGCTTATGCCTGAGGGTAGACACTCCAGGGATACCATCTATCTTCAAAAGAATCATCTAGAAAAGAGGATTCCGCAGGCACTGACCCCCACCCTTGGGTATATGGACAGAGAATGCCAAGGTCCTACGTGCCTGAAACATGGTATAAAAATAGGCAGATAAGATACAGGCTCTGAGTGGACACCACCCCTGTGCCCAGAGATACTTCACCTCTCTGGAAGAAGCAGCTGGAGGAGGACCAGAGGGAAGTACTCTAAGGCATGGGGCCAGGTCTAAGGCCCCTCTTGTCTTAGAGTAGGACTGAAGTTTACTCCAGTTGTTTTCTTGTGGAGTTTTTTATGGAAAAAATAGAGAAGAAAGTCTGAGGAAAAGTTGAAATAGTAACAGGTTGCCTCAGACAAACTCACTGTGGTCAAGTTACACATGGCACAAGCCCTGTTTGGTGGGAGTAGGAGTGGGGAAGTAGCCATTGAAAGTGGATAAGAAGATTAGAGTCAAAAGGGGAAACTGAGGTTTAGAACAGCTTATGAAGAGGCACAAAGCTGAGTTCTAGTTGTCATGCACAGGCGTTAGAGTTTTGTTGAACTATTCAAACAGACGAAGGGAAACTCACTACAGATTCCACCCTCAATAAGGAATCAGAGCTTCAGCTGCTATAACTTGAAATGCACATAACATTGTCCTTGTGTTCCTCAGTTATTTACCGACCACCATACCACTATCTAACCCCAGCACAAACTACTAAAAGAGTAGAGTAGCGGAGAGCAATTCAAAAAACATGATACAACATAATCGCTGTTATTGCACAAACAACAGCAGAGAGTTAACGAACAGGTTGGTCAAGTCCTTTTGAGGATTCCAAGGGGTCTCACTGAAGAGAGAGCATATGAAGCAAATTTTGAAATGTGTGAGAAATCTCAGGATGCAAAAAAAGTGTTAAGGAACAGGGAAAGAGAAAAAGATTTTTGGAAAAGAGGACCATGTAAGCAATTTACAAAGTTTGGGTAAAGAGAGGATTGGGGATTTGTGGCTTCTCTTCATCTTGCTACCCTGTGAGTAATATGAGTTACAGCATGTTTCTTAACACACATGCAGCAACATTGTGGAATTTGTCCCAGATCCTTATGCTTGACAAGTAGCAACCCAAAGGGGCCACTTTGCACAAGATGATTTAACTTATATGCTCTAAAAAAAGCCTCCAGAGTTAAGTTAAAGATATGTCCAAAAAAACTTTAATATAGCCACTGGAAGTTTAATTATCTCCAAAAGAAAGCAGAGTAAGACCCTTTAATTTAATAATTGTGACATATTGTGACCTATACTTCTGCATCTAAAATTTTTAAAATAACCCCTGCACATTGTGCTTTATGCCCCAAAACTAGATCACTAAAACATTCTATATAAGGGGGACTGCGGGGTAAACAGGTACAGGTATTTGGCCCACTTTATGGTGATATAAAATGCACATAGAAGCAAAGTCTGTTCACAGATATGGAAGTTAAAGGAGACACAAATAAATGGAAAGACACTTCATATTAACAATTTGGAAGACAATATTGTTAAAGTGTCCACGCTACCCATTGCTATCTACAGATTCGATACAATTTCTATCAAAATCCCAATGGACTATTTTATAGACCTAGAAAAAACAACACATATGGAACCGCAAAGAAACTTGAATAGTCAAAACAATTTTGAGAAAAAAAACTTTAAAATATTTTGTAATATTTTAAAATATATTACAAAACTATAGTAATTAAAGTGATTAAAAAAACTACAATAATTAAAAACTTAAACTATAAAATTTCTAGAAAACAAAAGGAAAATCTTCATGATACTGACCTTGGCAATGATTTCACGAATATGACACTGAAAGCACAAGCAATAAAAGTTAAAATAAACAAGTAGGATTACCTAAACTAAAAAGCCTCTATACAACAAAGGAAATCAAAAGGAAACCTACTGAATGGAAGAAAATATTTGCAAACCATATATTTAATAAGGAGTACATTTCCAAAATATAAGGCATTCTTACAACTCAACAGCAAAACATAATAGCAACTTGATTTTAAAATGGGCTAATGACTTGAATTGACATTTCTCCAAAGAAGACATACAAATGGCCAACAGATAAATGAAAAAGTGCTCAATATCACTAATCATCAGGGAATCAAAACCACAATAACACATCACCTTATTCCTGTTAGAAAAGCCATTATCTTTTTAAAAAAAGATAACAAGTATAGGTGAGGATGTGAAGACATTGGAAATCTTGTATTTTGTTGGTGGGAACGTAAAATAGTGAAGGTTCCATAGAAAAAAGTATAACCGTTCCCCAAAACATTAAAAAATAGAACTGCCATATGATTCAGAAATCTTTCTACTTACTATTAATCCAAAAGAATAGAAATCAGTATGTTAAAGAAATATTTTCATTTCTATGTTCATTGAAGCATTGTGGAAACAACCTAAAAGACCATACACAGATGAATGGATAAAGAAAATATAGTATATAGATAAGACAGAATATTATTCAGCCTTTAAAAGAAGAATAACCTGCCTTATACAGCATGAATGAACCTTGAGGACATTGTGCTGAGTGTAATAAGCCAGTAACAAGTAGGACAAATACTAGGTGATTCCATTTATATAAGGTGTCTAAAATAGCCAAAGTTGGAAGCAGGAAGTACAATAGTGGTTGCTAGGGGATAAGGAGAAGGAGAAATAAATTGTCACTATGTTACTATATAGGCTCAGTTATGCAAGATTAATAAGTTCTAGAAATCTGCCATACAACATTGTACCTACAGTCAACAGTACTGTCTCGTATAGTATTGTTAAGTGTTCTTACCACAAAATTTTAAAAATCTGTGTGTATGTATGCACAAGGGGTAAGAGATAATATTTTAAATAAGCTATTAAATAACAATGCGCCAGTAATAGCAAATCATAAAAAGTCAAATAGTAAGGATTAATTTGCCAAGCAGACACTAAATTTTTGACACTAAATTTGACTGTGGCACCCTGGTGGAAAGTTAAGATTTCTTTTCATTTCAGGCCAGAAAAGGGACAAGAGCCCAGATATGCCCTTGCATGATTAGTGTTATTCTGATTTCTATTTTGTACACTCCTTTAATTACCTTCACATCTTTAGTTAATTTTATAAAGAGTTATGATTGGGAATTAAGTTTATTTTGTTTCCAAGATGGCAGATTGGAGGTTTTCAGCATTCCTCACACACTGAAACATTGTGAAGTAGTATGGAAAGAGCACACAGTGAATCCCAAGTCAAGAGTAAACAGATATGCATAAAAAAGACAAAGAGCGCCCCAGATCTCAGGGAGAACATAGGTAAACAGCCCTCATGATGGTGCTCTGCAAAGAAAAGTGAGAGTGACCCTGAAATACGGGCAAAACTGAAAACTCCCTTGAGACATACTTTCCAACCAGAAATCTGCTTAACCCAAGCCATGAGAGAACACTCCATTTCTCTGGGGCCCCAGAGCTGTCTCAGGGGTTGGCCAAAAGTTGGTAAGAAGGAAAGACACCCAGTAAAACCACAGGTGTTCCCCCAAATCTGGGTTGGTGAGGAAGATACCGTTTTTGACCCAAGATTGTGTCTCAGCAGCAGATACCACTGAAGGCATTTAGGTTTCTGCCCATAGAAAACGCTGCTCTCGCCGGCTCGGTGGCTCAGCTTGTAATCCCTCGCCTTGGGAGGCTGAGGTGAGTGAATTGCCTGAGCCCACAGGTTCGAGACCCGCCTGGGCAGCGAGACCTCATCTCTACAATAAATCAAAAAAATCAGCCAGGCGTGGTAGCGCATACCTGTAATTCCGGCTACTGGGAAGGCTGAGGCAGAAGGATCACAGGAGCCCAGCAGGATGAGACTGCGGTGGCCAGGAGTGGTCACTGCACTCCAGTCTGGGTGACAGAGTGAGACTCCAACTCAAAAAAAAAGAAAGAAAACGTTGCTCTCCCTGGAGCAGAGGAAGGGTCCCTCACAGACGGAGCAAGGAGGAGAATGTGGAGAACATCCCCAGGGTTTGAAGTCAAACCTGAGTTTGTCCCAGCCACAGGCTAGGAGCAGTGGGGAAACACCCAAAACCTGTGTTTCCCTCCCAGGAAGAGAGACGGACTGTCAGAGTCAGATCTGCAACCTGGAATTGGTCTCTATTTGTCACTGTCTTGGTGCCAGCCCCACCCTGTCCCGCCACTCCAGGAAGTTTTAGCAAGGAGCCCCAGTGATACCAAGGAACACCCAGAATAGCAGACTGAATGACAGGAGACTAGCAAGCAGCCCCCATGCCCATGCTCTGGAACCTGCATCTCAAGCAGAAGAAGAGTTGCTGTAGACACGGTTTCTCATAGACAGCAGGTCCTGCAGCTACCTTCAGTTTTGCAACCTGGAACTGTTCAGCAAGCACCACTGCTAAGAGCCGAGCCCTAGCCTCCCTCCTGGACCAGTAGTGTGCCTCAGCAATACTGAGGAAAATGAAAGTCCCCACTCCTACACATCAGGGAAAACAGTCTAAGTGGCAGGAGACCAGCAGGAGGGACCTCATCTCGCTGTACTTGAATCAGCAGCCTGAGCAGTAGGAGAGTTCCTGACCCTGTGGTTTCTCCCAGGTAGTGAAGCCTAAAGCCAAAGTCATCTCTATGACCTGGAATCAGTATGCAGGTGTCATTGTAGGGGGGGCCACAGCCTGTCCCTCTAGTCTGTCAAGGAAGTGTGCCTCCCCAGTAGCAAGAATCAGGTGCTCCCCATTTCTCACACCTGGATTAGTAGCTTAAGCTGACCCACCCTCCCTGTGCAGCAATCTTTGTGCAATGAGCCCCCCTGTTCTCCATGACCTAAAATACACCCAATCACCTGAAGTAAGAGTCTGAGTCACTCTTCCCACCAGGTGAGTCCTAAGTGCTGTAGTGCTGTTTCTGCTCAACATTCAGACATATTCCCAGGTACCTGAACCTCCTACTCTTCTAGATTAGGAGTTTAGGCCACTCTCCCCTTCCTGAACAGAGAACTTGAGGAAACAAAAGTCCACTAAGACCTCAGTGAAGCATACTAGTTGTCAATCAGAGGTCACACACGAGACCCTGCCTCAGAGCAAGTGCCTGTGACTGACATCAGTGATCCCATGGGTGGGCCTAACCAGATCAGCACCCCCCATCTTGGTTCTCCCCTCCTCAAGGATGAACTGGGAGCTCAGACCACAGTGCACTCCATAGACCAGATCACTGCTGAGACAACAGACCACTTCTTTAAGATGAAGTCAATACTAATTCACATCAACAGTGTAGCCAACTCTTACCCATATATGTCACCTGCTGGCCTAGAGGTTGAATGATAAAATACTACAGGTAATTTGTTAAAACCAGCACACACCAATGAGGAGCAAGTTAAGTCTCCAAAGACCTCCACCATCTCAGTCTCACAGGAGGCAGTGAGTTAGCCCACAACCCCACTACATCACTATTTCAACCAAAACTTGGGAAAGCCTACAAACACAGGCTATTTCTAAGGAGCTCATTCAGATTAGCTGCCTTAGTTCAACAAGTTGGGAAAGAATCAGAGAAACAATGCCAAAAGTATGAAGAACCAGAGTGTTACCTCATCAAAGGGAAACACCAATCCTTCAACAACAGTCCTTAATCAAAATGAAATCCTTAAAATGTCAGATAGTGAATTTAGGATATTGATTATACAGAAGCCCAATGAGATGCAAGACAAAGCTGATAGCCAACACAAATAAATTAGCAGAACAATTCAGGAGATGAAAAGAGAGATTGACACCATTAAAAAAAAGAACTAAAAAAAAAGAAACTCTCAATAATGGAGATACAAAACACAGTACAAAGTTTTAGCAGTAGTCCAAGTGGAAGAAAGAAACTCAGAGGCAGAAGATAGGTCCTTCAAACTAACCGAGTCAGACAAAAATAAAAAAATTAAGAAGAATGAGAAAGCCTACAAAAAAATATGGATTATGTAAAGCAACCAAATCTACGAATCATAGGCATTCCAGAGGAAGAAGAAGTTAAAGTAAAAAGTATGAAAAACATATTCAAGAAAATAATTCAAAAAAAATTTCTGATTTGAGAGAGACCTAGACATCCAGACCCAAGAAGTCAAAAAAACACCTGCAAGATACATCACAAGAAAAACCTCACCAAGGCATGGTTGTCAGATTTTCCAAAGTCAACATGAAAGAAAATATCCTAAGAGTAGCAAGAAAGCATCAAATCACTTAAAAGGGAAAGGACATTAGACCAATAGTAGACTTCTCAGCAGAAACTCTACAAGGCAGAAAAGAATAAAGGTCTATTTCAACTCCTTTAAAGAAAAAAAAATGCCATCTAGAATCTTACATCCAACCAAACTAAGTTTCATAAAGGAAAGAGAAAGAAAGTCTTTCCTCAACAAACACTTAGGGAATTTGTCACCACCAAACCAGCTCTACAAGAGATGCTCAAAAGAGTTCTAAACTTGGAAACAATGCAGCAACTCTCATTATTATAAAAGATCACATAAGTATGACACTCACAGCACCTATAAAGCAACTACGCATTCAAAATCCCAAGTCAGCTAGCTTATAACACTATGGCAGAAGAAAAACCTCACATATCAATATTAACCCTAAACACAAATGGTCTAAATTCCCCCCACTTAAAATAATCAGAGTGACAAGCTATATTTAAAAAAAAAAAACCCACCATTTGCTGTTTACAAGAGACCCACATCCTGGTTACAGACAGTCACAGACTCAAAGTAAATGGGAAGGAAACATATCAGGCAAATGGAAAGTAAAAACTAGCAAGAGTAGCCATCCTCATATCAGATAACTCAGACTTAAGTCAAAAAAAAGATATTATATAATGATAAAGGGTGCAATTCAACAAGAAAATTTAACTATCATAAGCATACATACACCAAACACTGGAGCACCCACATTCATGAAGCAAAAACCACTAAACCTTAGAAAACATATCAATAGTTATACCATAATAGTGGGTGACTTCAACACTCCACTGATATTACTAGACAGATTACTAAGGCAGGAAATTAGCAAAAAAACTCTGGACTTAAACTGGACTATAAAACAAATGGACCTAACAGACATCTACACTACTTCCCACTCAACAACTTCAGAATACACATTCTTCTCATCTCTGCATGGAACATTCTCCAAAATATACCATACATTTGGCAACAAAACAAGTTTCAATACATTTAAAAACATCAAAGTTATACCAAGCATCTTCTCAGACTGCAATGTAATAAAATTAGAAAACAATACAAAAGAAACTATCAAAACTATACCACTACATGGAAAAAAAATTTTTTTATCTAGTCCAGTTTCAATGGGCAGCATGGTTGGTTCCATGTTTTTGCTATTGTGACTAGAACTGCAACAAACATATGTGTGCAGGTATCTTTTTGGTAGAATGATTTGAATTCCTCCAGGTATATTCCCAATAGAGGAATTGCTGGGTCATATGGAAGGTCAATTTCTAGTTCTTTGAGAGATTGCCACACTGTATTCCAAAGAGGTTGCCCTAGTTTGCATTTGTTTGTTTGTTAGTTCATCTATTTTTTAAATATTTTTCCTTTGTGCATGAATGTGTATGTGAGGCTTTGATCTGTACCCCCCTTTTTTCTTTTCTTTTTTTTACCTTTTGTCCTTTGTTTTCTGTTTACATGTATATGTGAATGATTGAGTGTTCATCTTCAGTTTTTTTGTTGTTGACTTGCTTTTGTTTTTTGTTCTTCTCTCTCTCTTTTTAGTTTAAGGTGTGTCACTACATGTGTGAGGATTCAATCTGAATTCCTTTTTTTGTTTGTTTTTTGGGGTCTTTCCTGGTCTTTCTGTTTATCTTCTCCTTTCATTGTGTGTGTGTGTGTGTGTGTGTTCATTTTTCCTGGATTTTTGTTGTTGTTGTTTGTTTTGTTTCACTTTGTTGTTGTTCCA
Source organism: Carlito syrichta (assembly GCF_000164805.1). NCBI lineage: Eukaryota > Metazoa > Chordata > Mammalia > Primates > Tarsiidae > Carlito > Carlito syrichta. The sequence continues at coordinate 309,046 of NW_007259503.1, forward strand.
GATTGTTTTGGGGTGTGTGTGTATGTCTGTGTGTGTGTGTTCTATTGTTTTTAGCTTTGGTTTCTGCCTTCATTGTTCCGTGTTTTTTCTTTTCCTTGTTTTTTTAAAATTATTGTTTATCTTATTTCATTCTATTTTTCTCTGTTCTCCTCATTGCTGTCACTGTATCTTGGACTCAGAGGGTACACACATGTACCCATTGCATCATCATATAGAGGGATGGTGGGGAGTGGATCTCAGGGAACACATACCAAAATCAATGAACATTGTCATTTGCAAGTAGTTTCTGAATCCTAGCGCCCCATCCCCTACCTTATTCAACTTTCAAAATTACAAGAGACAGCAAAGCTTCTCACCCACAGTCCTGTTTCAAAATAGAACAAATCCAGAGCCCGGATCAGGGAAAAATAGAGAACTGAGCAAATATCAGAAGGAAAAACCTCTCCCTCTGACACTGAATAACAGAACTAAAGAGAAAAGCAAGATATCTGTCACAAATGAGAACAAAACAAAGGAAGATCACAGGTAATTTCAAGTGTAACAAAGAGAAACCACTCCTAAAAAATCAGACCTTGGAGTTCAAACAATGGAAGTCACCAACAACTGGCCCCAAAACACAACAGGGATTAGTGAAGGGATGAAAAGAGTGAATAAGACTCAAGAAAGACAAGATGCAACACTGAAAGAACTTGTAATAGAGATTTTCTCAATAAAAAGTTTCATCCAGGAAATAAATAACAAGATGACAAGCATGGAAAGCAGAATTAATCTAGCCAAAGAGAGTATCTCAAAACTTGAAGACCAGAATATGGAATTAACACAGTCTGTAAAAAGCATGGAAAGAAACTCAGAAATAAAGAACAAAGCCTACAAGAGATGTGCGATTATATCAAGAGATGAACATATGCCTTATTGGTATCCCAGTAGAACAAGGAAACAGAGAACACCTTGCAGCAAGTGTTCCAGTAAGAATCCAAGAAAATATTCTCCATTTCACCAGAGATGTGACCAGCTAAACACAAGAGATACAGAGAACCCCAACAAGACATCAAATGAGAAGACCAACCCCTAAACCTACACAAAGTCACAAAGTAGGCACAAAAGAAAAAATTCTAAAGGCAGCAAGAGAGAAAGGTCAGATACCAGAGAAAACCAATCAGAATAGCAGCAGGCCTATTGGCAGAAACATTACAAGCAAGAAGGGACTGCAGTCCATATTCAAGGTCCTCAAAGATAAACAATTCCAACCGAGAATTTCCTACCCAGTTAAGCTAAGCTTTATCAGTGATGGAGAATTAAAGTCCTTCCAAGACATCCGATCCCTAAGAGATTATGCAGTTTCCAGACCAACTCTACAAGAGACACTTAAAAAGGTATAAATCACAGAAGAAAGAAAAAGAGAATAACCACACAATTTGAAGAGAACAGCAGAGGACAGAATCAACAGAGAATACATCACAACAACAAACTTGAAAACACACACATACATCAACCACAAGCCAGAAGAAAACAAGCAAGTAAACAAAAAAACCTTATGAGAACTTCATGACAGGGATAAATAACCACATTTCAACAATCAGCTTAAACGTGAATGGACTAAATACACCACTGAAAAGACACAGAATGTCAAACTGTATAAGAAATCATCACCCAGTTATTTGCTTCATCCTGGAAACACACCTTACCACAAGGGATGCACACAGACTCAAAGTTAAAGGATGGAAACAAGATTCCAGGTAAATGGATCTCAAAAGAAGGTAGGAGCCTCAATCATAATATCACACAAAACAACCTTTAAGCTATCAAAATTTTTAAAAGTTACAAAAGAATACTATATAGTGATAAGAGGTTCAATCCATCAACAAGAAATATGCATCCTAAACATATATATGCCCAACACATGAGCACCAGCATTTATAAAGCAACTACTAAGTAAACTAAAAAAGAATATTGACTCTAACACTATTATAGCAGAGGATTTGAATATCCTACTAACAGCCCCAGATGGATCATTGAGGCAGGAAAATCAACAAGATCCAGAACCTAAACCTGACACTCAGCCAAATGGACTTAATAGATACAGATTATTCCACACAGCAAACACAGAATATACATTCTACTCATCACCACATGTGACATCCTCCAAGATCGATCACATCCTTGGCCACAAATCAAGCATAAAAAATTCCATAAAGTTGACACCTCATCATGCACCTGCTCAGACCACAGTGGAATAAAAACAAACATCAAAACCAACAAAATTTTCCCAAAGCCCACAAAGACATGGACAATACATAGCATGATGCTGAACAACTACTGGGTCAGCCAGAAATAAAACAGGAATTAAAAGATTCCTGGAAATAAATGGCAATAAAGAAACATCTTACTAAAACCTCTGGGATGCCAAGAAATCAGTTCTAAGAGGGGAATTTTTATCTCCATGAGCACACATCCAGAATATGGAAAGATCAAAAGTTGAGAGTCTAACAAATCATCTAAGGGAGCTAAAAAGGGAAGACCACCAAAACCCTAACTTTAGCAGAAGAATCCAAATCACCAAAATAAGATCCCAAATATGGGACACAGAAGACAAAAATATCATAGAAAACATCAACAAACCTAAAGTAGTTTCTATGAAAGAATCAATAAAGAACCCATTTTGGGCCACAAACCAGAATGAACAAGTAAAAGAGAAAAAGCCTAAATAAACACAATCAAATACAAAAGTTCAAATCACAACTAATCCCAAAGAAATACAAAAGATTATCAGAGATTACTATGTACACCTATACGGAAACAAACTTGATAACCTAAATGAAATGGAGGACTTTCTGATATCACAAAACCACAACAGGTTGAAAAAAGAAGACATTAAGACACTAACTAGACCAATAATTACCCAGGAAATTGACTCTGTCATATGAAAACTAACTACAAAAAAAAGCCCTGGACCAGATGGCTTTCCAACAGAATTCAGCAAAACTTACAAGGAAGAACTGATACCAATCCTTTTGATAGTATTCCAGGCAATCGAGAAAGATGCACTTCTCCACAAATCATTTTACGAAGCTAATATCACACTGATACCCAAACCAGGTAAAGATCCAACAAAAAAAAGAGAACTACAGGCCAATATCTCTTATGAACATAGATGCAAAAATCCTCAAAAAGATTCTAGCAAATTGGATCCCAAAACACATCTCAAAAATCATCCACCATGACCAAGTAGGCTTCATCCCCAGGATGTAGGGCTGGTTCAACATTTGCAAGACCATAAATGTAATTAAATACATCAACAGATGTAAAACAAGAATCATGTGATTGTCTCATTAGATGCAGAAAAAGCTTTTTGATAAAATCCAGCATCCCTTCTAGATAAAAACCCTCAAACTCCTAGGTATAGAAGGAACGTACCTCAAAATAGTAAGTGCCATCTACAATAAACCCACAGCAAACATATTGCTAAATCGACAGAAACAGGAAACATTTCCCCTGAAAACTGGAGCAAGACAAGGCTGCCCACTCTCACCCCTCTTGTTCAATATTATGTTGGAAGCCCTACCTAGGCAATTAGGCAAGAGAAGGAAATCACAGGTATCCAAATAGGAAAGAAGGAATTCAAGTTTTCCCTCTTTGCTGATGATATAATCCTATACCTTGAAAATCCAAGAGAATTTGTCAAAAACCTGCTTGCACTGATAACGGACTTTGTCAAAGACTCAGGGTACAAATTAAATTCAAAAGACAGTTGCAACAGCTAGCCAGCAGAGACCCAAATAAAAAACATAATCCCATTCACAATAGCCACACGAAAAAATGAAATACCTTGGCATCTTCCTAACCAGAGAAAGGGAAGACCTTTACAATGAAAACTACAAATCACTGTTCAAAGAAATCCAAGAAGACACAAACAAATGGAAATACATTCCATGCTCATGTATAGGAAGATCAACATCATTAAGATGTCCATCCTACCAAAGGCAATCTACAGATTCAACACAATATCCATTAAATTACCTACATCCTTTTTCTCAAACCAGGAAATGGCAATAAAGAAATTCATATGGATATATAAACAACCATGAATAGTCAAAACAATCCTAAGCAAAAAAAAAAAGCAAGAAGTATCACACTTCCAGACTTCAAACTTTACTATAATGCTTCAGTAATCAAAACAGTCTGGTATTGGTACAAGAACAGGCACATGGACCAATGGAACAGGATAGAAATTCCAGAAGTAAAATCTCAATTCCTCAGGCAACTTATCCTTGACAAAGCGTCCAACAACAAATACTGGGGAAAGGAGAACCTATTTAGTAAATATTGCTGGGAAAGTTGGCTGATCACATGCAGAAGATTGAAACAGAACCCCTACCTAACATCATCCACAAAAATTAGCTCTAAATGTATCAAAGGCCTAAATGTAAAACCTCAAAGTATAAGAGTGTAAAAACCAAACAAAGAGAGAACTACAGACCAATATCTTTGATGAACATAGATGCTAAAATTCTCAACAAGATCCTAGCAAACCAGACTCAACAACGCATCTCAAAAATCATCTATCATGACCAAGTAGGCTTCATCCCTGGGATGCAAGGCTGGTTCAACATTCATAAAACCATAAATGTAATTAAATACATCAACAGATGTCAAAACAAAAACCACATGATTATATCATTAGATGCAGAAAAAGCTTTTGATAAAATCTAGCACCCCTTCTTGATAAAAACCCTCGAACATCTAGGCATACGGGGAACATACCTCAGAATAGTAAAAGACATCTACAAGAAACCCACAGACAGCATACTCCTAAACAGAAAAAAATTGGAACCATTTCCCCTGAAAACTGGAACAAGACAAGGATGTCCACTCTCACACCTCCTATTCAATATAGTTTTGGAAGTCCTGGCAAGAGCAATCAGAGAAGAGAAGGTAATCAGGGATATCCACATAGGAAAAGAGGAAGTCAAGTCATCTCTCTTTGCAGATGACATGATTGTGTACCTTGAAAACCCAAGAGAATCTGTCAAAATATAGTCCTTTATACTGATAAAGGACTTTGGCAAAGCCTCAGGATATAAAACAAATGTACAAAAGACAATTGCATTTCTTTACACCAATAATAAGCAAACAGAAACCCAAATAAAAAGCACAATTCCATTCACAATAGCCACA
>NW_007259503.1:314818-315082 GCF_000164805.1 Carlito syrichta
GTATTGGTATAGGAACAGGCATATAGCTCAATGGAATAGAATTGAGATTCCAGAAGCAAAGCTTCAATTTCTCAAGCAACTAATCTTCGACAAAGCCTCCACCACCTGCCACTGGGGAAAGGAGAACCTATTCAGTAAATGACGCTGGGAAAACTGGCTGACCACATCAGAAGATTGAAACAGGACCCCTACCTATCCCCATATACAAAAATTAACTCTAAATGGATCAGAGACCTAAATGTAAAACCTGAAACCATAAGAACC
>NW_007259503.1:315637-332131 GCF_000164805.1 Carlito syrichta
ATGTTCTCACTCATATAGTGGACCTTGATCATCCAACGCACTACCATAAGAAAATGACTGACAGTGGTGGGGGAAACTACGGGGGGAGGGGAAGGGAGGTGGGACTAATGGTAGTAAACATCTGTCTGGGGACAGGGAGACACCTGTTATCAACAAGAGGACCTAAATGAAGCATATTTGTATGCCTAACCCTTAACTATAATCCACAACATCATAATAAAAAATATTGATTTTTAAAAAAAAAGAGAGAGAAAGATGGACTTCTCCCCAAATCATTTTACGAAGCTAACATCACATTGGCACAAAAGCCAGGTAAAGACCCAACAAAGAAAGAGAACTACAGACCAATATCTTTGATGAACATAGTTGCTAAAATTCTCAAAAAGATCCTGGCAAACCAGATTCAACAACACATCTCAAAAATCATCCATCATGACCAAGTAGGCTTCATCCCTGGGATGCAAGGCTGGTTCAACATTCGTAAAACCATAAATGTAATTAAATACATCAACAGATGTCAAAACAAAAACCACATGATTATATCATTAGATGCAGAAAAAGCTTTTGATAAAATCCAGCACCCCTTCTTGATAAAAGCCCTCAAACATCTAGGCATACAGGGAACATACCTCAAAATAGTAAAAGCCATCTACGAGAAACCCACAGCCAGCATACTCCTAAATGGACAAAAATTGGAACCACTTCCCCTGAAAACTAGAACAAAACAAGGATGCCCACTCTCACCCCTCCTGTTCAATATAATATTGGAAGTCCTGGCTAGAGCAATCAGAGAAGAGAAGGAAATCAGGGTTATCCAAATAGGAAAAGAGGAAGTCAAGTCATCTCTCTTTGCAGATGACATGATTGTGTACCTTGAAAACCCAAGAGAATCTCTCAAAACCCTCCTTACACTGAAAAAGGACTTTGGCAAAGTCTCAGGATATAAAATAAGTGTGGAAAAGACAATCACATTTCTTTAAACCAATAATAAACAGAAACTCAAATAAAAAGCACAATTCCAATCACAATAGCCACACAAAAAAATGAAATAACTTGGCATCTTCCTAACCAAGACGTGAAAGACCTTTACAATGAAAACTACAAAACTCTGCTCAAAGAAATCAAAGATGACACAAACAAGTGGAAAAATATCCCATGCTCATGGGTTGGAAGAATCAACATTGTGAAGATGTCCATCTTACCAAAGGCAATCTACAGATTCAATGCAATACTCATCAAATTACCAGCAACATTCTTCTCAGACCTAGAAAAAACAAACAGGAATTCATATGGAAACACAAACGACCAAGAAAAGCCAGAACAATCCTCAGCAAAAAAAACAAAGCAGGTGGTATCACATTACCAGACTTTAAACTTGACTATAAAGCTACAATCATCAAAACAACTTGGTACTGGTATAGGAACAGACATATAGATCAATGAAATAGAATTGAAATTCCAGAAGCAAAACCTCAATTTCTCAACCAACTCATCTTCAACAAAGACTCCACCACCTACCACTGGGGAGAGGAGAACTATTCAGTAAATGGTGCTGGGAAAACTGGATGACCACATGCAGAAGATTGAAACAGGACCCCTATCTATCCCCATACACAAAAATTAACTTCAAATGGATCAGAGACCTAAATGTAAAACCTCAAACCATAAGAACCTTAGAAAATGAAGGACATACCCTCATGGAGATTGGAACTGGCATCCAATTCCTGAACAAAATCCAAAACCCACAGGCCATAAGAGATAAGATAGACAAATGGGACCTCATTAAACTGACAAGCTTCTGCAAAGCCAAAGAAACCATCAAGAGAGCAGTGAGATAGCCTACAGACTGGGAAAAAGTATTTGCCAACTTCAGGTTGACAAAGGCTTAACATCTTGGATCTACAAGGAACTCAAACATGCTGAAAAGAAAAAAACAAACAACCCCTTTATAAAATGGGCAAAAAGTATGAACAGACACTTCACAAAGGAAGACATCCGAGCAGCCAACAGACACATTAAGAAATGCTCAACCTCACTAATCATCAGGGAGATGCAAATCAAAACCACACTGAGATACCACCTAACTCCAGTCAGAATGGCAATTATCAATAACTCAAAAAACAACAGTTGCTGGAGAGGGTGTGGTGAAAAGGGAACACTTCTACACTGTTGGTGGGAGTGTAAACTAGTGCAACCTCTGTGGAAAGCAGTGTGGTGATTCCTAAAAGCTCTAAATATCAACCTCCCATATGACCCTGCAATCCCTCTACTGGGAATATACCCTGTATAAATCAAATCACTCTATCAAAAAGATACCTGCACACGAATGTTTATTGCAGCATTGTTCACAGTAGCAAGAACCTGGAACCAACCATGCTGTCCATCAAAAGAGGACTGAATTTTTAAAATGTGGTACATATACATGATGGAATACTATGCAGCCTTAAAAAAGAACAAAATCATGAATTTCGCAGCAACCTGGATGGAACTAGAGTCTATAATACTGAGTGACCTCTCACAGAAACAAAGATCTGAGTATCACATGTTCTCACTCATATAGTGGAACTTGATCGTCCATTGTATTACCATAAGAAAATGACTGAGAGTTGTGTGAAACTATGGGTGGGGGGAGAGGAAGGGAGATGGGATTAATGGTAGTAAACATCTGTCTGGGGATGGGGAGACACCTCTTATCAACAAGGGTGCCTGAACGAAGCATATTTGTATACATAACCCTTAACTGTACCCCACAATATCATAATAAAAAATATTGATTATAAAAAAAAATGCTAAAAATGAGCCCTAATCTCTTCTGGCTTGTAAAGTTTCTGACGAAAAGTCTGCTGTCAGTCTTTTGGGTCTCTCTTTATAGATGATATGGCCCTTTTCTCTAGATGCCTTTAGGATTTTTTTCTTTTGCATTGACCTTGGTGATAACTATGTGCCTTGCAACAGTCATCTTTTATTATATCTCAGGCATTCTCAAAATTTATTGTATCTGCACGCCAACCTCTCCAGCAAGATTGGAAAAATTTATCCCTAAACATGTTTTCCAAGTTACTTCCTTTCTCCTCTTCTCTCTCAGGAATGCTAATCAGTCATAAGTTTGGTATCTTTACAAAATCTCATATTTCTCAAAGACTTTGTTCATTGTTTAAAATTATTTTATATTTATTTTTGTCTGATTGAGCTGCTTCAAAGAATTAGTCTTCAAGCTCTGAAATTCTTTCTTCTACTTGGTCTGTCTATTGCTAAGTCTTCCCATAGTACCTGGGAATTCCTGTGACAAATTTTTCAATTCCAGAAACTCAGTTTGGTTATTTTCTAATATGCCTATGTTGTCTTTCAAATCTTGGATTATTTCCCTGGTTTCTTTGTATTGTATTTCAACTTTCTCTTGGATATTGTTGAGTTTCTTTGCCATCTACATTCTGAATTCTGTATCTGTCACTTATGACATTTCATTCTGGCTATGATCCATTGCTAGGGAGCTGGTGTAATCCTTTGGAGGTCACAAAACACTCTGGTTTTTGAATTGCTGGAATTCTTGAACTGGTTCCTCCTCTTCTAAGTGATCTGATGTTTCCTTTACTGAACTTTGTATCATTTGGATGGGGCTTTTTAATTTTTTCTTATTTTTTTCCCTTGTGAGTATGACTGTGGAATATGTTGTATATGGTTGATTGGCTTCATTTATGAGAGATTTCAAAGGCCCAAGGCTCTGTACAGGCTCTTTAGTTGCCGATAGGTTCATGTGATGACTTTCTCAAATGTTGTTTATTGCAGTGGTGCATTTTTGTTTGGTGGTGTAGTTCAGGCTGCAGTCTAGTATATGACACTTAAGAGTAAGAACCAGCCAGGCTCTGTGGCTCAGCCTATAATCTCAGCACTTTGGGAGGCAGAGGGAAGTGGATTGCCTGAGTCCACGGGTTTGAGACCAACCCGGGCAACTTGGCAAGACCTTGTCTCTACAATAAATAAATAAAAAATTAGCCGGGCATGGTAGCACACATCTGTAGTTCTGGTACTTGGAAGGCTGAGGAGGAAGGATCACTGGAGCCCAGCAGGTTGATACTGGGGTGGCCGTGAATGTGCCACTGCACTCTAGCCTGGGCAACAGAGTGAGACTCCAATTCAAAAAAAAAAAAGAGTAAGAGCTACATAACCAGACCCTGAACAATTATAATATTACAAGAAAGGGATTGGCAGTAGTGGGAAACTGCCAGGGGAGGGAGAGGGGGCACATTTCATCAATAAATGTACCTGATCTCAAACCAGGTGAAGTGGGGACCAAAGTGAGGCCTAAACTTTGCCTGAGCAATGACCATTTGTATACCTAACCCTGAACTGTACCCCACATCTTTTTTAAAAAAAGTAAGAGCCAGCAGGTAGGTTCTCTACTCTTGGCATGCTGGCCCTCAGTGAGGGTGGGCTTGCCAGAAAAATTGTGAAAAGCACCCTCCCCACTGTGTATGCTTGCCTTTTGAGGGAGTGAAGCTGCTGAAGAAATACAAGAACTGGTCTCTTTTTGCACAGTTCCCTGGACTCCAATAGGAAGAACCATCCCATGTTCCCAGCTGTACACTGTGGAGAGGGCAAGAGGGTAAGAGATGGTCCCATCTCTGATCTGTTCCTGGGCTTTGGTGCTTCCCCCTTCAACAACAGGCACCAAACCCATGTTTTCTTTTGCCCAAGGGGGGGCTTCAGTGAGCTGTAACCCCCTCCCACCACCTTAAGGGTGGTCCACACCAAGGGTCAGGTATCTAGCAAACCCACTACTCCTTGGGGGCCCACCAGTCCCTTGTGCTTACTAGAGTCACGGAAGTTTGTGGGGGAAGTCTGCAGGTGGTCTGGTGATACAGGGGTTATACGCAGATGATCACCAGACAGGGCAATGGCCTCATGGGTGGGTAACCAGTATGGTACCCACTGTCTTGGCCTGAACCTGAAAGGGGAGGGGTACAGCATGCCTGTGCATCTGGCCACCTAGTTCTCTGTTCTTGGGAAGATCCCCAACCATCATCAACAGCCCCTATCCCGGGTTGTGAGGGTAGAGGGGCTCCCCAACTGTTTAGCAGTCAGCAGATTGTTGGAGGGATGAGAGGAGCAGGGAAGCACTTCCATTCATGCTCTGAGCTTTTGGGGGGTCAATCTCAGTCAAGTTCTTGCTGCTTTTCTTTTCTCTGTCTGCCTCAGTTTCCACTCCCTCCATTTTCTGCTCAAAACTTGGGTAATCACCAGAAACTTTGTTCTACCTTCTGCAGAGAACTGCCATGCGATTCCTCTACCCAGTCATAGTTCTGGAAGTGGAAAAGTCCAAGATATAAGTGCCAGCCAATTCAGTTCCTGATGAGGACTTTTTTCTGACTTGCGGATGGGTGCCTTCTTATTGTGTCTTTGCATGGTGGAGAAAGAGATCCAAAATTCTCTTCTTTATTAACTTTGGTGCCCACAGTGCACCTGGACTTATTTCTAAAAATTTTCACAAGGCAAACTGCATTAAATGCAATCGTTTGAGACTTCAGACTTCATGGAAATGAAAGATTTTCTGTTGTGACCCTAGGCTGCTAAACCTGCAAGCCCTTTTCAGGGAAAGTCTTTTTTAGGACAGGTTCCTGCTGGGTTTGTGAGCCTGGCCAGAGATCATATACAACTCACAAAAGCTTATTCCCACCTTTTTATAATTGTTTCTTTTTTTTCAAAGAAAGAAGACCTTCTATGGAGTCTAGTGCTATCTTTATATGATGACTCACCTGCCTCTTTGGCTTATCCTTCCCTGTTTCAATCAGTTCTGCCTCTCAAAGTATTTCTGCTGCTCTTCATGTGGTGTCTGGTTCACAGCCTGCCCTCTATGCCACACACCCTCTTGGCACAAATGAAGACAATTTGAGGGCTGCTCCCCCATCCTCCTGTGAACTATTCAGATCTTGACTCTACAGTCAGTACTATGAGCCTACCACCTGGACTCTGAGCCAGCTTACCAAACAGGCAGGTGATGAGCTGCCTCAGCTTCACCCCTGAGTTAGACCCAGAATCAGCAGGCTCTCCTGGCAGCATTCTTAGAGTACTGGGAGAAGCTCACAGATCCAAGAGTCTCAGACTGTTGTCTTCATTAACTCCTTTCTCCAGCCCTCAGCTTCTTTCGCCATTATCTGCCATATTGTTCAGGTCCCTACTGGGTTAAGAGTCCTGACTCTTAATTCTTGCCAACCCTCTCTTTTCAGGAACCAGGCCCTTCTCCCACAACTGGCCTGCCATACTCAATTTCACTGAATTTTATGACTAGGCCAAAACGAGGCCAAGTTTGCCCTTTAACTTTGAATACTGTATATTAGACAACTAGGCCTCCCATCAGGAGCCAGTCCTTCTGCCAAGCCAGCTCCTAACTCCACATAAACTCAGCTTTCTTCCCTTCCCTAGAATACTACTAGGATGACTGCGTGACAGACAGCCAAACCCACTCACATCAGCCAACTGATTTTCTAAATATACACATATAGGCCACTTGTCTCATCCTCCAGCTTTCACAGATCATTGGTTAGTCCTACCTTCCTGTAACTGTTGCTGTTTTTTCCAAGGGAGAAAGATTTTGATGGGGCAACATGCATGACTTTGACCTTCTTGTCTACCACCAAAAAACAAAAACAAAAACAAAAACAAAAACATCCTTTCCCCTAGCCCTGATTAAAGCCTTCACTCATAATCTGGTTTCTTCCTTGGAGGAAGCAGTATTTCCAGGTTCCTGCTAGGTTTCTACAGTTGCCAGATTTAGCAAAAAATACAGGATGCCCATTTATATTTGAATTTCAGATAAACAATAGTATAAATATATCCCATGTGATATTTAAGACATACTTACACTGTTGGTTATCTGAAATTCAGATATACTGGCATCCCGTATTTTATCTGGCAACCTTTCCCCAACCTGATGAGTACAATCTAGACAAAAGACAACTAAAAATGTCTGCTTAGTTCTGGACATAGAGTCCATCTATCCAGTGGAAACTGAGCAGCTAACAGACACCATGCACAGTGATGCCTTCATTTTGTGTTTTTGACCCTCAATATATTATAAACATAAGAAAATACATTAAGGCTTTCTTGGGAGTAATATGACATAGAGGAGCGAGAGTTCTGGAAAGCCCAGGTATCACAATAAAAACTTTTACTTCTCCAGAGATTTTTAGACAATGCTCACTCCTAGAATGGCATCATGGAACAATTTGACTTATTTTAAATCTTAATTCTGCCCTGGCTGGCATAAGACTCACTCACATAGGAAAATATTCAGACAGTTCTTCCACAATTTTCCAGCTGTTGATTCTAAATGTACAGCTGATGCCAAAATGTTCTACACATCCCAGTCAACGTGGAAGAAAAGTCCAGAACTAACAGCATACGAAACAAACAAAAAGCACTTAGAAATCACATGGGCACCATTAAGGTGGTAATAAATAGAGAAGAGTTCATTTGCTTAACAAAGTTAGTTCATATCAGCATTCTGGAGTCTATTATTCTAAGGAGCACTGCAGAAAAGCAACACGTAGTGATGTCATTTTTGAGACACTTCCAACCTTCTGGGCTAGGCAACAAACAGGGGCTCGGCAGAAATGGGGGACAAAATAAGCTTCCCACCAGGAGTTCACATTCTGGTTGACTCATCAGAACCCACAGGTACCCAGGAGGAGGATGGGAGGGTATTTTACCCCCATTCCTTATATTTGTATAAAAGAGAGAGGCCGTCCTTATCAAACTCCCCACAAAGACATAATATTGAAGGAACATTTTGTTTGTACCCCTCCTTCTGCACTTGCCTCTCTGCCTCCCTAGTGAGATTACACTGATCTAGCCTCTTGCTCTTTTAGGACCTTCCAGAACTCAAGATCCTGGGCTCTAGCTCTGCTCCTACCCTCTGGGATAACTGCTCCAGCATCAAGCCCCAGGACCCAGATCTGGATGGATGACTAGGAGAACACAGCCGACTCCTCTAAGCATGTATCCAGAAACTGAGCTTTAACATAACACATTTTGTACTCCATTTAGCTTCTTGTGTCCTTTCTAAATTGATTCAGAACATAGATTTGTACAACCCTCATCCTGACCAAATCTTCAACCTCCCCAAAAGAAGGGGAGGGGAATTCTAAGGGCATCCTCCAATGGGTATGAAGGAGGATAGATCAACTGAGACTTCTGAGTTTTTAGTACTTGGTGCAGTGAATTCTTTATCTTGGGGTAGCCCTTTTGAAGAAGATACTTTTTTTAAACCAAACTGAGAAGGACATGATGGGCTGAAGAATGAGCATTTCTGAAGATAAAACAGGGCACATAAAGCAAGTGCTGGACTGGGCTGCACTGAGTGAAGGGGCTGGAAAGCTGAGTAGCTGGCTTGGAATAGAGGGCTCACATGTAGAAGCAAGAATGGGTGAGGCCAGCACCATGATTTTGCTATTTTGAATAATGCTGCAATGAACATATAGCTACAGGTATCTTTTTTACATATTGATTTCTTTTTTGAGGGGTAGATGCCTAGTAGTGGGATTGCTGAATCAAATGATAATTCAATTTTTAGTTCTTTGAGAAATCTCAATTCTGTTTTCCACACAGGTTGAACTCACCAGCAATTGACCAAATAAAGCAAGTGTGTTTGTATATATATATATAGATATAGATATAGGTATATCTATATCTATATATATACACACACACATATATGTATGTATATGTGTGTATACACACATGCGCGCGCACACACACACACAAACCATGAAATACTATGCTGCCATAAAAAAGAATGAAATCAGGTCTTTTGCAGCAACATAGATGGAGCTGGAAATCATCATCCTAAGTGAATTGACTCGGAAACAGAAAAACCAAACTTCACATGTTCTCACTCATACGCAGGGGATAAATGGTCACAAAGAAGAAAATAATAGACACTGGGGCCACCAATGTGGGGGAGTGGGGTGAGGGTTAGCATTCAGAAATTACCTATGGGGTGCAACATTCACTGTCTGGGAAATGGGCCACCTGAGACCCAATCCTCACCACTATGCAATGTCTCCATGTAACAAACATGCACGTGTACCCCCACAAATCTAAAATAGAGATGAAGGGGGAAAAAGTAAGAGTAAGTGAGGACGTGTCCTTGGGAAGAGAGATGGTGATGAGCAGGTACGTGGGATGCCTGCCCAACCCTCCCAGTCCCTCTTAGACTCCATCTTCTGACACCAAATCTGTCCCTGGACAGGGAGAGGTACATCAACCTGAGGCATATAATTCAATGTCAAGTTGCTTGTGTTCTTTTCCACCATGGTGCCGCAGACTGTACTTTCTGAAGTATAGGCACCTTTCTGATTGGATCACTTTTGCACATTTCCAAAAGCTTTAAGTATTAGTTTTTTCACACCTGGGAAGCAGGTCTATGACAGAGGGTTGATGTAAAGATTAGAATTCACATAAATAAAATATCCTAGCAAAATACCTGGAACCTAGAAAGCATTTAACCACAGACAGCTATTATTATGCTTGTTTTCTACAGATAGTGTAGACCAGTGGGCACAGCACAGACTTGAAGTCCAGCATTCTCCATGAAGCAGATACCAAGATGGAGATTTGTGTGCAGGGGGTAGAGGGCACACTGGGGAGCAAGAGCTGTGAGGAAATGGGGCAGAAGGTGAACTTTGGTGCAGTCATGACAGGGCAGCCAACCTCGCAAGAGCTCTAGTACTCAGCTGACCCTTCTGAAATTTCCTGCTTCAAGGCAAGGAGGTGGGAGCCTCACACCTCATCCACTAGTCATCAGGTGCTGACTGGCGCTGGGAGGTGGCTGCCTTCAGGTGAGGGCAGTTCCTAGAGGGACTCACCTGAGAGCTACCAGCCGGTAGGGGGTGGCGGGAAGGGGGAACAGAGAATGAGAGCCTCAGTCAGGCATGTACCACAGCATCCTCTACAGGTGCTCAATACATGGTCATAATTATCTTTGTTAACTAATTATCTTTGTTAGAGCCACTAGTGGTTGATCTTCAACCAAGTCCTTGTCCTGACTCAGTGGACACGTAATATTCAGGTCTTTGATCATTCCACCCACTTGGCTTGTTGGAAACAGAGATTTGTAAATGCTCAAGCAAAGAAGGAAATGAATATTGGTATTAGAGTATTATTATTATGATTATTATGGAGTTGGGGTATCACTCTATTGCCCAGGCTGCAGTGCAGTGGCATAATCATGGTTCACTGCAGTCAACTACCTGGGCGCAGGCAATCATTCAGCTTCAGCCTCCTGAGTAGCTGGGATTACAGGCATGCACCACCACACCCAGTTAATTTTTATTTTTAGTTTTTTTGTAGAGACAAGGTCTCCCTGTGTTGCTCAGGCTGGTTCCAAACTCCTAGGCTCAAGTAATCCTCCCATCTCAGCCTCCCAAAATGCTGGGATTATAGGTGTGAGCCACTGTGCCTAGCAGACCATTATTTTAACAGATATTGGTGATGATCTTGGAATGGGGGAGAAATTAAAGACCATCCAAGAGTCAGTCAGAGTAGCCAGGCTTGGAGTGATGAGAGCCCCCAGTTCATGGCAGTAGTTGTATAAATTGAAAAGGCCTGGGATTCCAGAGAAAGTAAAGAAGGGAGTGGAAGAACTACAGGATTTAGTAATGAACCGAAGGTGGTAAATTAAGGAGGAGTTGGAGCACAATATCCTCTGGATTGTGAACCTGAGGATCTCTGAAGATGGCAATTGGAAGTGACTAGATAACTACCATTTTGCAAAGAAATACGACTAATTTGGTTTTTGACATGAAATATCCTCTAGACAGATGGAGAAATGGCAGTGAATAAACACTCAGACTGCTAATTTGCCTACCTAATGAGATTGTTTTATTAATAGACTTTCTTGCGGTATTAGGAGTACAGAAAAATTGAACAGAAAGTACAGAGTTTCCATATACCCCCAAGTTCCTCTTATTATTAACATCTGCATAAGTAAGGAACATTTGTTATAATTGATGAGCCAATATCAATACACACCTTAAGGAAGGTCCATAGTTTACATTAGAATTTACTCTTTGTGCTGTATATTCTGTGGGTTCTGAAAAATGTAATGGGTAAAAATATCCAGTATTACAGTATCCTCCAGAGTAGTCTCACTGCCATAAAGATCCCCTGTGCTTCGCCGATTCATCCCTTCCTCCTCCCAGAGCTCTGGCAACCACTGATCTTTTGACTGTCTCTCTACTTTTGCCTTTCCCAGAATGTCACATAGTTGAAGTCATACATTATACAGCCTTTTCAGATTGGCTTGCTAATGAGATTTTGAAATAGACTTCGATTTGCTTGGAAATTCATTGGATTTTAAACATGATAATTTAAACAAAGTAATAGCTTTTGTTGTAATATGCCTTTATTCTTAAATACACTTATTTTTTTTAAAGCAGACCTTATATCACTACCATACATGGAAAAATAGTATCACCTGCCATAATAGAGGACAACTGTCAAATATGTCATTTAGATAGATAGGTTTAAATTTAGATCGTAAAATGATCATCCATGTGCTATCTAAAAATAATCCTTCTCACCATCTGTTGATGCCCACATTTTAGGAGACATTGACTTAGATACTTCCCCGCCCCCTCTTTCAGCTTCATCCCTTTGATGGGCTGGCTGAGAAAAGAGAAGACTAAAGGCAAATAGGCTTGCTGCCTTCAAGTGTTTTGTTTTGTTTTGTTTTGTTTTTGATGTGGAGTCTCACTCTGTCGCCCAGACTGGAGTGCAGTGGCCACTTCCGGCCACCGCAGCCTCGACCTGCTGGGCTCCGGCGATCCTTCCACCTCAGCCTTCCAAGTAGCCGGAATTACAGGCATGCGCTACCACGCCTGACTGATTTTTTGATTTATTGTAGAGATGAGGTCTCGCTGCCCAGGCGGGTCTCGAACCCGCGGGCTCAGGCAATCCACTCACCTCAGCCTCCCAAAGGCACAGGATTATAGGCTGAGCCACCGAGCCCGGCTGCCTTCAAGTGTTTGAAGGGCTGCCAAGCAGAAGGAGGAAGGGAACATTCAATAAATGCCCACTGTGTGCCAAGCACCATAATGGATAGTTAAAATATATTATTTGGCCCAAACCCCGCAATATAGCCTAGGCAATAGGGAGTCTGGTGTTCACCTAAGGTATTAAAAATACAAAGTCCTGAGGAACTCTAATTTGCCCAGTTACTTAAGTGATGGAATGGAGTCAAACCCAACATCTCTGTCCATGTATCTGAACTGTGCAGCCCATCAAGGAGAAAGAGATTTATTCTTTGTTGCTTTGGAAAGAAGAACCAGGACCAAATGTTATATAAGCATTTGGAGGGACCCCCCCAAAACAGAATTTATTTATTAAAAAATTGGGGGGGGCACACCTCATCGACAGGGGTAACTGCACAGTGAATATTTGTATACCTAACCCTGAATTGTACCCCACAATTTTAAAATAAATACTAAAAGAGGAAATAATTGACTTCTGTCAAAGCCCCCCCTCAAAAATTGTGTATTTATTCTTACATGTTTAAACTTGTCACCTGCAAAGTATTCTCCATTTGATGTGATACACCTATCAAGATGTTTTTTCCACTGCTCAAAACAGTTTTTGAATTTGTCAATTTTGATGTCTTTTTGTGCTTCTGCTGTTTTTTATTTCACCTCTTCCACATCAGCAAAATATTTCCCCTTGAGGACTTTTTTCATACAGGGAAACAAAAAAAAAGTCGCTCAGAGTGAGAGCAGTAAATAGGAAGGATAGAGCATGGGGTCATGCCAGTTTTGTCAAAAGCTGCTGGATATTCAGTGTTATGTGGGCAGGTGTGAAAGAATCTCAAAAAAAAAAAAAAATCACTGAAGCCAAACACAGCCTCTTACAACAATGCTAACTTGTACACGGATGCCAATGGGTTCCTAGAACATTTACCTAGCCAGAGAAGCTTGTCCTACAAGGGGCCCACTCTCCAAAAAGTTAATTCCACATTTTTTCAGGGGGGTCCCCCCTAGTATTTCAACTCAGCAGAAGAACTTTGCTTGTGCTGTCATGGTCTAGCAGTGGAAATTGGCTGTCTTGGGAAGTAGTGCGCTTCCATTCCTTTGAGTGTGCAAAGACCATGACTGGACATCATCTACACAGGAAGCCACAGAGGATACATCTCACCAAATAGGAATTGGGTACTGGACTTCTAAGCCCTTCTGAGCCAAACATTCAGTAACTCCAGGCCTCTGTGCTGCTTTGGCTAACACTTAAACTTCCAAAGAAGAAGCTGTTGACTTGTTTGAATGTTGGCAGGGCATTAAATACTACTTTGGGACACCTCAATCTTTCTGCAAACCATATTCTTTCTGCAGCCTTTACTAGGGTGTCACATGAAAGACAGGAAGCATCAAAACAACTGTTTCCAGATGGACCTGATGAGTTGAATTACTGGAAAAAACATGTCACTGGAAGGCTGACACATCTCTGGAGAGCAGGAAAACTTATTCCATAAGTCTATCAATACCACCTTGGATAGAGATAAAACAGCTTCCTTGCAAATAAATATGTTGAAACGTGACTTGGGCATCAGTTTGCTGTTTAGCAAAAGACTCTGAGATTAATCTTCTCTTTTGTCAGTAGATATTACCACTGACGTTGGGATAATACATGAATAATGTTTTAGCTAATCCTTTAGCATCTTTATTTAACTACCCTTTAAGCAATGAACTTCTGCCTCAGAATTCCTGATCATACCTACATGAGACATAAAGATATAAAAAACTTTTATATTACCTTTGCGTTATTGAATAAACAATTTCACAGTTCTAAAGAACATGGATCTGTCAGTTCAAAAGGCAGAATCAAGTTCTTTATAGCTATGAGTAACTTTTTAAGTGAGCTATTCACACACACACGCACACACTCGCAAGCATATACACAAGGATAGGCACATGCTACAGGGATAGCTCAGGAAATCACTCTCCTTTGGAATGTTCTTATTAATTAGTATACGTGTATAGATAACGAAAGCCATGATTTTGCTGGAGAGATATTGATTCACTTTATCCATTTTGCAGTCTCCTGCAAGGTTCTATTTGCTGCATAGCCTAATACCATCTCACACCATCTCACTAAGAACCCTACTGAATACAAGAGAAATGAGCTCAGAATCCCCCAAGGATTTCTCTGAAGGGAAAAGCCATTGTATGTTTAGCTCGCTCTGCCACAGGTGGAGCATAAGCTTTCTTAAGGTGACTTTCATAGTGACACAGGATTCAGCTGTTCCTTTCTCTTAATCATTGCTGGTCTCCTGGCTCTCTCATGTCAGGTACCTGAGCATCTCTATAACCAGGGCACTCAGAGCATACCCTGGAGCTCTTATCATCCTCCAACTCAGGCACACAAACCATCCTCCAATGTCATGCTGGAGTAGGTTTTAGAAATAGAGTTGTTGATTCACCTTATCCATCAAATATTCATAACACAGTACCAAGATATAATCAAGTGAAAAATGTACAAGTTTTGTACATCCTATTACTTGATCTGTACAGACTCTCCAGTAATGCTCTCATTCATGATTCGCAAGGGTTTCATGAACCATCAACGCCTTCTTAATAGTACATACTAAGATTGTATTCAATAGACTCTTCTGTTTAGGCTTTGAAGATGTGGAATGTCCCCACACTTCAGAAAGGCCAGATAGACTCCACTTAGTGGAAAAATGTGAATCCATTCTCCTTTAACCCTAGTCAACCACTGCCAACTTTGCTTTTTTCCTGAAGATGAAGTCATTCCCTCTTGCTTGGCAAAAGCAACAACATCCAAATATGGGCATACTGGAATAAAGAACCCTTTTCCCACTTGAATTCCTATGGAGATCAACATGGCAGTTACAATGCTTGTGTTTACCATGGAAATTGACTTAAACCAGCTTTGCATGTATTTAGTGCTACATACAAAATAAATATATAGAATAGATTTCAAATTTTGGCCCATGTTGGAGAAACAGTATTTATAAACCCTGGTTTGTGCTTTATCCCTCCCTCTCTTCTCTGGGAGGTATCCGTGTCACATTCCCTGCAAGGCCCATGGAGCCAAGGGCAGATGCCATTGGCTGCTATTTCAAGAAGCCTCAAATATTCCTGAGCTTAAAAGTTGTAGTATTAGTTCATTTCCCCTGAAAACTGGAACAAGACAGGACCGTACACTCTCACCCTTCCTGTTCAACATAGTGTCGGAAGTCCTAGCTAGAGCAATCAGACAAGAAAAGAAATCAGGGGTATCCAAATAGGAAAAGAAAAAGTCAAGTTATCCCTCTTTGCTGACGATATGATCCCATACCTCAAAAATTCAAGAGAATTTGTCAAAAACCTCCTTGTACTGATAAAGGACTTTGGAAAAGTCTTGGGGTACAAAATAAATGTGCAAAAGACAGTCACATTCTTATACACCAACAACAAATAGGTAGAGAGCCAAATAAAAAGCACAATCCCATTCATAATATCCACACCAAAACAAAAACAAACTAAATACCTCAGCATATTCCTAACCAGAGAAATGAAAGATCTTTACAATGAAGACTACAATACACTGCTCAAAGAAGTCAAAATGACACAAACAAATGGAAAAATATTCCATGCTCATGGATTGGAAAAATCAACATTGTTAAGATGTCCATCCTACCAAAGACAATCTACAGATTCAACGCTATACCCATTAAATTACCAACATCATCCTTCTCAGACCTGGAAACAACAATACAGAAATTCATATGGAAACACAAACCACCACAAATAGCCAAAATAATCCTCAGCAAAAGAAACAAAGTGGGAGGTATCATACTTCCAGACTTTAAACTTTACGATAAGGCCATGAAAACAATCTGGTACTGGTACAAGAACAGACATATAGACCAATGGAATGGAGTAGAGATTCCAGAAGCAAAACTTCAATTTCTCAACCAACTCATCTTTGACAAAGCCTCCAACAACAACCACTGGGGAGAGGGAACCTACTCAGTAAATGGTGTTGGGGAAATTGGCTAACCACATGCAGAATGAAAACAGGAACCCTACCTGTCACCATACACAAAAATCAACTCCAAATGGATCAAAGACCTACATGTAAAACCCAAAACTTTAAGAATCTTAGAAAATGTAGGAGAAACCCATATGGAAATTGGAATAGGCAACTAACTAATTTCTGATCAAACCCCAAATGCCACAAGAGATAAGATAGACAAGTGGGACCTCATCAAACAGAAAAGCTTCTTCAAAGCAAAAGAAACCATCAAGAGAGTGAGGAGGCAGCCCACAAAATGGGAAAAAATATTTGCCACTGCATATCTGACAAAGATCTAACATTCAGGATCTATAAAGAACTCAAACATACCAAAAGGAACAAAACAAACAGTCCCATTAAAAAGTGGGCAAAAAGCTGGGCTCGGTGGTTCAGCCTGTAATCCCGTGCCTTTGGGAGGCTGAGGTGAGTGGA